>NC_072466.1:22118612-22418612 GCF_027596085.1 Anoplopoma fimbria | reverse complement strand
TTATGAGATCTAGAATTGCTGGTAGGTGCATTTTGCTATACATTTTTTAGGCAGCGCCAGGCTAGCCCTCTCCCCCTGTTTGTAGTCTCCATCGTGCCAAGCTAAGCTAATTTGCTATTGCTTGAAGCCTCAAACTAAATGGAAGGAATGTGAGAGTGGTATCTATTGTCTCATCTAACTCCCTGCAAGAATTAATAAGAGCATTTCCATAAAAGTTGAACAATTCATTTAAAGTCAAGTCCTAAATCATTGACTAACCCTTAAATATCTACTTGGTCTCACTCACAGGGTGTTCCTTAGCAACACTTGGTCAGTGGCACTGACAAGGCTGCCTTTAGCATCTTTATGGGACGCACAAGGGTTTCAACTAACCCCAATGTAAATCAAATCAATTATCAGCAATCAGATCAACAACATAGTGTAAATAATATAAATAAATATATATTAATAACATAAATAATCTGTAAAATATTAACAATCATTCTGTCTGTTTATATAATATTTTAGTTGTTGTTTTTTAACATTTTTTTACTTATTTGTTATACTATGATCTTGTTTGTTTAATTTATGTCTCTTGTTTGCACTATGCACTCTGCTGCTGTAATCCTGCAATTTCCCCCGCTGTGGGATTAATAAAGGATTATTTTATTTTATTTTATTTCATAAAGTGGGAGGGGAGGTGTATGGGTCAAAAAAATACAGGACTGTTACTCAGTGGCTTGGCATTTCAGTCCAATACAGTCCAATGTGAAACTAAAAAGTCGAGTGATTGTGACCGATGACGTTATGTCACATGAAGCTACACCATTGAGTCACATGGCGTTACATCCGTAGCTTACTTTGCATTCCCAGCATACTTATTTCAAACCAATCAATTATGTTTTTCCTCACCCTAACCAAGTAGTCTTGTTGCCTCAACCTAAACGCCACCATTTCACAATGTGAACCACGTGTCACAACAATAATCAGGCACGAACCTTCGCATCAATAAAGTGGGGGCGAGTACTTCCCCACCCAATATTCAGAGCTACCGTGTATCTAATGTGAGCGTTACGTAGACTATGTCACTGTCTATTGTGAGTTTTGTAAAGTGTTATGAAAAGAGATGACTGAAGAGGAGAGGAGAATATAGGACCAGAGAAGAGGAGGAGAGAGGGACAGAAGAAGAGATAGGAAGAGAGGAGAATATAAAATGAGACAAGAGCCCCGCAAACGCCTCTGCTGTCCACCCAGAAACCCCCCGCCCCCGAACGACCTCGCAAAAAGGCCTCTGCCCAAGAGGCAAAATATTACAAGCAGGGATGAGATCACGTTGTGAAATTGTCCACAGTTTGAATGCCCAAAGTTGGATCTGAGGAATCAAACGCAGACATACTAAACACACACACACACACACACACACACACACACACACACACACACACACACACACACACACACACACACACACACACACACACACACACACACACACACACACATAGTCAGTAGACTTGTTAGCATAACATGGACTGATGCCATAATCTGTGGATGCCACATTTCTCTGGGCTCTGTGACATTGCAGAAGTTGCGGCTCCATGAGTTTCACACCTTGATTTCACTGTGTTGCCCTGTGTTCCCACACTGCTGCACCAGCAGTAGTTTTATAGTTGCTTTTGTCAGGTTGCAGAGAGAGAGCGCTTTATTTTCTGCACATCTCCCTGTTTCGGAACACTGGAAGAGCTGAGTATTTTGCAGTGCTCTCTGTGATGTGCAAAAGTATCATTTTTGCATCTATAAAATCATGTTTTAAAGCTCAGTGTTAGTGGGGCCACGGAAGAAAGGAACTATTGAACTCACATGCTTGAGAGTTGAGCACAAAGCGGACAAACATCTGGAGAATTAGGTGTTGTTAAGGTAAGTGGAACCCAGCAGGAGGGAAACAGCCTTGAAATGAGCTTCATCCCATCTTACCTTTTGATTTTTTTCCAACTTGGATCAGCTTTCAAGTCGAGTGGGAGGAATTAAATGCACCCTGAGGCAGTTCAGTTAGTTGAAACAATAACCAGGTTTTAATGTTTCTACTGATGAAAAGCTGCCCTGTGCTTTGTTTTAAAATGTCACTGCGATGTGTGTTCCATTTGTTTGTTGCTCCGTTTTCCTCTTCATGTCTTGGCACATGGTGGGCTTTAAAATGGGATTAGCCGTAGATACATTTCAGAATTTCCACATCCCTTTGTGTAGTCAAAATACTCAAGAAGTAATTAAGAAACACTACTTTTTTGAATACTTTTTAAACAACTGTACTTTGTGTCGGACTTCTAAATTCCAATTAGTTATGGAGACCATCAGAGAGGATTTGAATAGTGCACTGCATTAGAGTTATTACAATGGATAACACATTGTGGCTGTATGAGTTACACCCCAAAAAATAAATATTTATGCACGTCTATGATCCATATCTATTAGAATTGAAGGTTTTTACAGGATTATAGAAGAATTACATTGACATGTTCCATGGAAAACTAGGCTCTTTCACTATGAGTAAGGGGGACATCCTCGCCTTCTCTGATAATAATAATAAATAATAACAATAATGATAATCACACCCAAGAACTCAAATGCTATTTTTGTGGGATATTTATTGGCCTCCTTATTTTATGTTTCTTATCATGAAATAAAAGTAAATAATAGCTTGGCTTCCACTAAAGGAAATTAATGAAATGAAAAAAATCGGTTACAATTCAAGCACAAACAATACAAGATACACATATTTGGCATTGGCCCCTTTCTGCCCATTCATTGCACTATATCACAATAAAGTACATGGGCTTATATAGCAAACTTAGCAGCTACTTCATCTCACAGAGAAACTAAAAGTGTGCATGCTAATTCTACATTGATTGGGCAAATAAATATACCATCAAAATCAGAAATCATTATCACATTCCAAGCCAACTCACCAATAACAAGCTCCAGTAGCCCACATAGAATGTTTTTTTATTTATCCAAAAGCATCTGCAATCAGCCTGCAACAGTCGCCCGTTTACAATGACGGCTTCTCAGGTGGTTCTGTGTAACAAACCACCTGGTGGGTTTGGTTCGCTTTTATCACCTGGTTACACAATGGTAGAACTTTACTTATAATTACAACTGCTTTCTAAATGTCAAGGCTGTCCCCAAAGCTACCTCTCTCTTTCTGTCTCCCTCTCTCCACGTCCTCTACTCTACAGGGGAGATGCAGCACCTGACGTGGTTGATGCTGGTGATCCTATGGATGGTGCAGGCTGCGGAGGGCTGTCCTGATGTCTGTAAATGCTCCAGGAAGTCCGCTCCAGAAAAGTCAGAGGTCAATTGTCATAAGAGAGGGCTTCGTGCCTTTCCCTCCAACCTGCCCCCTGATGCCTGGATCCTCAAACTAGGTGAATACCTCGTGAATACCCCTAAGATTGTTGTGATGCTGAACAGACTCAATAATGTATCTTGTCAATTACTGCAAGTACACATAAGCATTGTGGGCCATGACTGCATCTGTATCCATCTTTCTCACTTCTTTGTTAAAGGTGAGAATGGTATCACAGACCTGAAGGCTAACGCTCTGAGATCGATCCCAAAGATTGAGAGCATCAACCTGGAAAGAAATGCCATCAAGTCCATCCACCCCCAGGCCCTCTCCGGCGCAAAGCAACTGATGCTCCTCAATCTCTACGGCAACTACATCGCCAACCTTCCACCGAGGGGATTCCAGGTAGAAGTTTGGAGAGGAATTGTTTACATGCACAGCAATCCCTATATTCTGACCCCCCCCCAAAAAATGTTGCTCCTTCCTTCCAGGACCTCCTGAACCTTCGCTTCCTAATGCTGGGACAGAACCAGATTGGGATCCTCAAACCTCAGATGTTTGCTGGAATGAGGAACTTGTCAGACTTAGACCTTCCACTCAACGCGCTGACAACGCTCCCATCCAATGCCTTTAAGCCTCTGATCGCCCTCAAAGTTCTGGACCTTTCCCTGAATCGGATCCAGAAGATCTCTCCAAAGGCCTTCATTGGACTCAGACAGCTCATGTTCCTCAACTTAGACAATAACAGGTCATCACACATGTCCCTCAGTGGATGCTTCTATAAATCTCTCAATGCCAAAACTATTGCACTTAGCCATGCCATAGACAGATGCATTTTTCTAGCGTGAGTATATGCAGTGAGAATCAGACTCCTAATCCTAGGAACTGGGATGCTTAAACCACCCCACTATGCACGCATTTATTTTGTATCCACATACATGCTAGAGGGGCATTTTATATGGCAAGGGGGGTGTGGAGTTATGTCAAATGGCGACAATTGGTGTTGATGTAACCATGACCACCACCCTTCCCTTACCCTGAGTGTTTGAATTGCTCAACTCCTTATCAATATTTGAATTGCCATAACCTTACCTAACCTAACTTTGTTGCCTTATAAGCCACTATATAAAATAATAAAGCTGTAAATTTCCCCAAAAATATTCTCTGAGATTGTGAGTCAAAAATTTGCGAGAAAAGACCCCATAAATACAAATTTAAAAAAAATTGTTCTTATGCCAGGGATGGCCACTGAGTGAGGGGAAGGTCCTGAAAGATCGAAAGATAGGTTAACATGTTTTCTTTCATGGTCTTTCATTGTACTAATATTTATTAAGGAATTCTGACTCTCCAAATCCAGTCTGAAGGACGTTCCCGATGGTGCATTCAGACCACTGCGATCTCTGGAGATGCTGGTTCTAGACAACAACTTTCTGTCCACACTGAGCTCCTCAACTCTGGATGGCCTGGACAACTTGCAGGTAGCATACATAATCACGTCTGGTCCATAATTCTTTCTGTTGCTGTGTAAAACTATTTACATACTGTAAATTTAAGATGTATTTTTAGTTAATGTCTGTAAGTTAGAACAATCTGGTGACCTTACGATAAAACATTTTTATATACTCTTTGCACTTTATAGCCCATTGTGTCGACTAAATGCCACTAAAAGAAAATGTGCTTAATGTGCTGAATACCAGGAACTCTACCTGAAGAACAACGAGCTGGAGCAGCTGCCACCTGATGTGTTCAGGAACATGGCCAAGCTTTCTCAGCTGGCTCTCAGTGGAAACCGCCTGAAGACAGTGGACGGAAGCATGTTCGCCCATATGCCTGGTACGACTACAACCAGCCTGCCTTTTTTACAGGACTACTTTCACAACAACAAAGGAGTCAAATGACTACACGGTTTACTGATTGATACTGATGATTCAACTTTGGTGTTTTATATCTTCTGACCCTTGTCAGACCTGAAGAAGCTCTACCTCCACGACAACGGGTGGCAGTGTGACTGTAACATCGTTTCCCTGGTGCAGTGGATGGGGCGGACCAAGGCCACCCTGTTGCCCCGGGACGCCATAAAGTGCGCGGGTCCTCTGGAGCTCCGAAACAAGAGCCTCTCCAGCCTCCAAGCTGACAAGTTGCTCTGCCGTGCCTAACGCCATGAAAACCTGTATGAGGACCGCAGCACAGGCTCTGGCCATTAAGATGATGAATTTTTACTTAAAAGAGATAGATTTTTCCTCTGTTTACTGAGCTAGTATTTGTAGAGTGAACTTGTTTGTTTCTTTTAAGATTTCTTAAAGCTGCGATGCAGTCAATAGATGTCCTTGTCTGGTAGTGTATCTTCTCGACTTAGCTAAAACCTATTACAAACATTTGCTTGACCACCATGTATTTTTGAGTATCAAAGAGTTATATATGCAATTTCAACCCACATTGGAGCATTGAACCCTTACATTTAAGATATTATGTTTACATTGAGCAGAAAGATATGTGTGCATCACTGTTGTACTCTCCACCAGCAAAGAACAAGTGCCGTCCCTTATCACCAAATTCAACACTGAGATTAATATTGTAATCTCATATTGCTTCTCACATAGAGCTTGCGCAGGTTTGGGAAGTGACGGATTACACGCAATGGGATTATATTAATCCGATTCCAGGAAATGGTTTCTGTAATCTTTTATGGTTGATGTTTTTAAAAAAAAGAGAAAATGTTTTAAATTATAGGCCTTTGGATAGTGAGATGATACACTGCCAGGATGTGCACGGCAAAATCTAAAAGTGAAGATGCCTGGAGATAATGTACGTTTATTGAAATTGTAATCTCCAAATTAGATTAAAAGTGATATAAGGGAGATGATCCAGGCTGATGTCGCCACTCAATCCAGCAGTGATAAGCATACTAAAGTATGTGGACACCTGAACATTGTGGTTACTGAGCATGGCGTCAATCGGCTTCTTCCACCAGATTTTAGAATCTGACTGTGGCAATTTGCTCCAATTAAGCCCAACCTCCAACCTTAAGTGGCAACCTCCAGGTTTGAAAGTGAAGCCAATGCGAAAGTGACTGAAACCTGTCATTTTTCTAATGGCCCTCAAGGGGCGACTCCTCTGGTTGCAAAAACATGTCTGATTGTATAGAAGTCTATTAAGACATGAACCTACTTTTTACTTGATTTATTACCTCAGTAAACATAGTAAACATTACTTTCTGGTCTCAATCGCTAGTTTCAAGTCTTCTTCAATCATGGTCCCATTAAGAGTCAATTAGACCATATAGCACGGTATCCTTTTAGGGCAGGGCCACCTTGTGATTTACAGGTTGCAAAAAAGGGTTGGCGATGGCCAAAATCCAAAATGGCAACAGCTAACTAGAGCTTCAAAACCCCAGTCCAAAGTGACTACGTCCACTTATCTACAAACCACAACATTAGCGACGTCCAATTCGCATCCCGTTTCAGTTGCGTTGCACATGAGCGAGATAGCACATGTTCTTAACACTTACCTAATGAACGAGCATTAAACACTTATCAGACCTTCCCCACTCCGGATTGGGGCCGTTTTTAAGTGATCTTATCCCCCTCTGCACGTCTCCCATGCGTCCATGTTTAACAAGTTTTCATACATCTGCGTTGTGTCACAGTAAAAAAAAAAAACGCTGGACATCACAATGTCTCTGCTTTGTTGTTTCCTCCTGCGTTAGAACTCAGATGGGATTGGAATGCAAAAAGGCTACTTTAGTTCAGCTCCCCAATTTAGTTTACAATGGCTCCCATAGTTCCTGGAACTATTTGGAAGAAGAAGAAGAAGTAAAATGGGCTTAGCCCAAATAATATAAAACAGACCCAGAACTAAACTACATGACTGCTTACTTTTGGCCATAAAGTGAATAAAAGGACACAAAGAAAAGTTCTTCCTCTCCTCTGTCGGTGCACATCTTCATGTTCTGCTATTGTTGTGCTGAAACCTTCTTCATCCCTCCGTCAGAGACACACTCCTTTGGTTCAGTAGAGTGGAATTGAGCTGGGAGACGGGGGAATAGCAAGAGCATGATATCCTGCCCTCAGCTTTCTGTAATTGACAATGCGATTCCCATCGAACTCCCCCGCACAATGACTTTGACATGAAATCGCCCGCGTCTCCCACTCCGGCGGGTGAGATAATCGCCATAATTTCCACCTGCATTAAACCTGCTATTATAGAGGAGCGCCCGAGAACAATATAATAGCTGTGGCTTTGTTCTGAGCCGCAGCTTTTTCTTGCCTCCGCCGGTGTCTCCGGCATGTTACGCAGCAATGTCTTTTTTTTCGGTGTGTTTATTTTAATTGGCCGCAGTACCACAAATCATCTTTTTAAAGGGGGGGGGGGGGCTCACTTTGAACGCTGAGATCACACACCAACATCTCAGCAGCTTGCAAAGTGGAAAAACGTTTAGCGTCTTGTCGGGATTTCTGATTATTTGATTTTGCTGCGTGTCCAGATGGTTGAGGTGTTCTTCTCTACACAGCAGTTGTTTTGCATGTTTCTGTTCCACTGGCCTACAAGATCCCTTGTAACATGCACCATGCATTAAAAGAATGTATAATCATAGCGTGTACAACAACCCATTGCATTCCACACAAGCATGTTTTTTTCAATTATTCAGGCTGCTTTGTTTGTAAGGATTCATATGTTTGTCAGGCGATAATTGGTTCCTAAAGGCTGGTTATACCCTAAAGATTCTTGTCAAATGAAAAAGACTTTTCTGTTTAAGTTGGATATGGCTGTTACTATGTCCACTATGAATGTGTTGATGCACTGCCAGCTATGTTTACTGAGCGGACACACACGTTGCATCATTAGAGGCGTGCAATCCATGCAGTCTTGTTTCAAAGGATCTATTCAGAGTGTATGGTGCTGTTGCTGAGCACTCAAATACTTACTAGGTTTTCGCTTAAAGGGCGACTTCAAGTGAGACTAAGGCCCCGTTCCAATCGGCACACTCACAGACTCGCAGACTTTGATGTGCATTCCTGAAAAGTCTGTGAGGGTTTAGGGCTGTCTGTCAAATCGTCAAGTGTTTGAGGGCTCTCCCGCAGACACTTTGAGCCAGTTATGAACACTTTCCGGAAATCCACATATCTGCAGACTTTAACTGAGGGAATTACCCACAAGTCATAGCAATGTGACAAAAAGGTAAACAAAATGGATGGTTGTTTGATCTGGCAAATAGCTTTTAAACGAAAACATAAGGGATTAAAGATGGAACATAGAAACACAGGAAAGCAAAGGAATGCAAGCAGAGACTTTATTACAAAGCTGGTTTATTCATTAACGATTTCTTTTCATTTTGTCATTGAAGCTGTTTTGACAAAAACGAGTAAATAGATTATTTGACAATTATTTGTCAAATGCTGTCCAATTCGTATTTACACCATATCAAGCCCTTACAGTCTCTCATACTCAACCATTTACCAGGGGCAACGGATAAATCCCTGAGGGTTCAGGATTTAAGAATTTAAGGGGGACATCGGGATTGGGCCTAACACTCCACTCCATTACATTTTCCGTTCATGGTCCTGTTAATCAACCGGCCTGAGTATAATACTGTATGTGTGTGGCATCAGGATCAATCAGGAAAACTCTTTCTATGGCATTTATGTCTATAATGTATCGTAAACATACTCATAATGTGTTATGGCGGCTGTGGCACATGAGGTAGAGCGCTTGTCCCGTAACCACAAGGTTGGTGGTTCAAACCCCTCTACTGGCAACATGCCGAGGTGTCCTTGAGCAAGACACCTAACCCCAAGTTGCTCCCCGGGTGCTTCATTGCAGCCCACTGCTCCTCCGGGATGGGTTAAATGCAGAGAAATAATTTCCCCATTGTGGGACTAATAAAGGCTTAATTATTATTATTATCTGCTTGTATCACTGTATAATTATAGTGAAAGCACACATTATAAAGAATTTTTAAAATGAAATAAGGTCAGGCATCATTTGGCGTCGGTGGATCTGAGGTTGCGGGTGGGATTGTGTTGGTGCAGGAGGTCTGAAAGGCCCATCCTGCTGGGCAGACCATGTGGGGCCAGGCAGTGAAGGGTTTTGTATGTGATGAGGAGAATTTTGAAAACTTTCCTGGATAGGGATCCAATGGAGGTTTTTAAGGTTTGGGTGATGTGATCTCTGGTGAGTATAAGTAGCTTCCAGCTTGAACTAGGCCCATCATAATAGCGTACACTGGGCCGGTGGTAACCACTCCAACTCTGTTTGAGAGTAACCTTGCTGACATTGAAACTCTGGCTTTCGGAGCAACATTCCTCGCTAAACTACTGATCACATCGTAGTACACGCATCTGGACCCTTAGGCTAGCAACCTTTCATTACCATGTTAAGGCAACAGCTTGGGTCGAGGTTTACTTCCTGTCACCTACTGCATAGAGTGCTGCAGGATAAGTCCTAACACCAGGATATGAGTCAGCAATTTCGAACTTCTGGTCCCCTTGTCTCAAAGTCAATGGGTTTTTGGAATATGTTGGTGGTTAGATGCTTGAATAGGGTTGTGGTTAACACAAGCTTAAGAGATTTTAACATTTTGCTCTCCAATATAAAATACGTCAGTAAATGCCCTTCTCGTGAATTTTGAAGCTTTAACATGTCTTTAAAACGGGGGGTCACTAACACGTGTATAAATGAGACTGCTAAATGTCATCACACCTTCTAGTTCGTCTTCACAGCCCTCATTGTGTATCCTCACGCTCATGCGACCATATTCTAGTTTGCTTATAGCCTAGTGTTAGCTTTTCACTTCTGGCGATTGCATTCACACTTAAAAAAAAATCCTTCAAAATGGTGTTCATTTGTGAAGATTATCTTGCTGAACAAAACGTGGAAGTATTATAAATGTTTGTTTGATCCCATTGTCTTTTTGTTGAGGGAACCAGTGCAACGCTAACTTCTTGGTTGGCCTACAAAAATATGTCACCCCTGCAGCTCTCCATTAGCACCATCGGAACAGGACATACAAAGGTTTCCATTCAGAACGTTTTCAACTTTGAAAAATTGGCCCGTGTGTTCACTCGTCTCTCCCTTCTTACGGATTACATCTGCCCTGCATCGTCTTCTTTTGCTCCTGCATCACCGCAATTGCTCCTTTGCTGCTCATATCTCACTGACAAGGGACACTTTGTTCTGATTAAACAAGGCATGAGGTGGGCAGGTAAATCGTTTTCCGACCGGGGGGGGTTAATTTATTTTGTGCCAACAGGGGAGATGCCTCCCCCTTCGCTCTCCTCAAATTGTCCCTTGGATGATCTGGCCTGGGACCGTTTCGGCTCGGTTAGAAGCTTTTTAAATGCACGGCAAAGGAGAGGAGAGAAAACAGCTAACTCTGCCTCATAACAACAGGGATTCAATTACAGATAGGTAATGTGCCTCTTGTACATGGCCTTTGTGCCCAAAATATGCTTTCTAAGGTTAGCAGAGACGTAGTGTTTTGATGTAAAAAGTCGAGAAGAGTATTTAGAGAATCCAGGAGTACAGGGGTGTAGAGGATAAACATCACACATGAATTTATTTATGAGTTTTTCTGACTCCCTACTATCCTGCATTTGCCAAAACGCTCTGGGTGTATGAGTCTACTGTGTGTGGATGTGAAAATATCTCCTCAGCTACTCAATGGACCTAACTGGGCCACTCAGTGGGACCTTTGTGGGACAAAGCATCCATCGTCTTAACCCAGAAAAAAAGCAGCTTTAACGGCTTTGTGTTTGTGTTTTTTGGCATCATTTTTTTACATTTTCTCAATCCAGTTTGTTAAACTTTTACGTTCTCATGATAGCTGATTGAGTTTTTCCACTTGTTCCAAGGGATTGCTTTTGAAATGAATTGAGTACATGTCATATTATACCCCGAGGTAGTCCATTTATTCTGAGCAGCTCAACAGGGGCTGAAAATGCCTTGCTAAAGGGCAACCTTGAGCAGCGGTGACTGAGTGGCCGTTTAGAACAAAATGGGTCATGTATCAGTGGTGCAAGACTGTGAACCGTTTCTGTGACTGAATATTTTCTGGCCTTCTTTCACTTTCATTCAGTCCTGTTCACTGCAACTCCTAATTGCCAACAGGTGCTAATATGTGCGTAATTCGGGGTTGACTAATATTTTTTTTTACAGGGATGATACCCATTTTTGGTAATCAAGGAGACCGATAACAGATATTTGAAAACAATATACATCAGATTAAAATTGAGAATTTAGAGAACACGAGCTCCACCGCAGAACTTTGTTCAAATGCCTTTACAGAAGTGCAGCCGTTAAAACTGTCATTTGATCTAGATGCCCCAGTTATTTCACATTAGCAGTCCCCCAAAATCTCTTACTGAACAAATTTAAGGCGAGAAATTGCTAATCTAGCTGCTGTGATCTTCACTCGTAGCAGATCTACAAGGTTAGTATTTCATAGTTTGTTCTATCCTAATTAAGGGATTATTTTGCCCAACCCGGAGTTGGTGATTGTTGGTATGGAAAGTCTAGGCTAACTAAGACGGTTTTCATGGGTTTGATATTTTTTCTTAAGATTTGCATTCGCTGTACTGACAATCAGGGGGCGACTCCTCTGGTTGCAAAAACAAGTTTGATTGTATAGAAGTCTATGAGAAAATGATCCTCCTTCTCTCTTGATTTATTCCCTCAGTAAACATTGTAAACACGAGTTTATGGTCTCAATCTCTAGTTTCAAGTCTTCTTCAATACAGCATGATGTTCATTTAGTAAATTATGGTCTATTCAAAGTAAAATGGACCATACATCAGAGTATGCTTTAGGACTGTGATTTAGAGGTTGCTGCCGCTACCAGAGCCATATACAGCACATCTTCATTCCTCAGCATTCCAAATATGGTAACTTCTGTTCATTAGTTGTGCAAAACAACAACATGGTGATGGCTGAATCCTGGTTGGCTTCTGCGAAATTGCAGAGCTCAACTTGAAAAAACATCGAACCTAGGAGACGTGTCCTTTTTCTGATTGATCTGTTTGTATCCACTTACATCTTTGCTTCGCGTTACAGCCCATTAATCACAACGTCCTCTATCCAAGAGAGTGGAGTACCTTATGGATGAAGCACTGATTGAGGAGGCCGTCAGGAGGAGAAAACGTTTGCTTGTAAATATAGTGGGTTGAAGGAAGAGTTTCACATATCCAACCACTTCTCAAAGGCTTTGGTAACGGAGTCTTTATCAGAATGAGAAGAGTAGGTGGATGGGGATTAAGATGGGGGGTCGAAAGGTGGCGAATTGCTTCCTTGGTGTTAGAGGCAGCAAATGGGATTGAGAATGAACAAGGGTTATTTTGGGCAGCTAAGATAGTGAATACATTTTGGGGATAAACTCAGGGCTGAACACTGCCATTTATCAGAGACATTAACCCCTTATACTAAAACATAACCTAGACAAAAGATCAATTTCCTGCTAACATACAGATTTACCATGTATTTGCAAGAATGTGGGCAGATTTCTGATTAATTTAAATTGAGGAAAACAGCAGCGTGAGTTGATATGTATAAGTGGGTTTCTTTCACATACACAAAGTAATTTGTTAATTGTTGATATAAGAAATATTGAGTACTGCAGCTTTAAAGTGAGCCTATTGAACTCTTGCTGAACAGCAGCCACTGTGGCTACAAGTGACAGCTATTGAACAATTATGAATACTAAAACATAGTAGTAACAGTTAGGGCTTGGCGTTATGGTGATATAGGTCATTTATATCTCGATAAAGATGTATATCACCATATAGCATGTTTTCTGGTCAATAAATAAAAAGTCCATATGAAATAACCGAAGCGGTTGGAGCTTTTTTTTCTGTACAAATGACAAACACTGATCATGTTACATTTAATCAAGAACTTGATTGCAAAATAACAGTTTTAACACTGAATAGGCACACAAATACAGAGTAATCAGATTGAGAGAATAGTTTGATCTAAAGGCACTGGAGGCGCTCCCATTAGCAGAATTCTTATTAGATTTCTGAGAAAAGAGTTTCTATGATAGTTTCTTATATAGTAAAAGTATGTTAATTTGCAATTTAGATAGCATATGAAGAAATCTCAATAAATAATTTTGTCCCAATATGATTCCACTGAAAGACGATAAATCCTCATTTTGAATTATCGCCCAGGCCTAATAACATTATCACAGAATGTCAGTTAAAGTTAAAGACTGTGTACAAGAAGTGTACAAGAAGTGGATGTAGTCATAGTGACGTCACCCATTGGTTTGTGGACTGCTGTTTTGAAGCCTTGAGTTCAACAATTTTGCGTCGCCATCTTGGATTACACCCATCGGCACTTTCTTTTTTGCAACCGGTAAACCAGAGTGACCATGTTTGGAATGCAGAGGAGTGACTTGGAGACGCAGATACGGCTCAGATAGCGATAGGTCATTCACAGTAATCCCGCCCTAAAGCATACCCTGCTTTATGGTCTGTCTGACTCTAAATGGAGCATCATTTACTAAATGAACATCATGCTGTATTGAAGAAGACTTGAAACTAGAGATTGAGACCATAAACTCATGTTTACAATGTTTACTGAGGGAATAAATCAAGTGAGAAGTAGGGTCATAAGCTCATAGACTTCTATAGAATCAGACTTCTTTTTTGCAACCAGAGGAGTCGCCCCCTGCAGGTAAGTAGATAGACTGCAAGTTTCAAGACACTTCCGCATTGGCTTCACTCGGCAGAACCGGAGGTTACCACCTGGTTAAACTGCAATTATATCAAACCCCTGCTATATAGCTATACAGACTACCTGTATATAAAGATATTGATATGACCTAAAAACCTAGGAATTAACAGTGAAGCCTGGCTGCTTATAGTGACAGCAAAAATGGCGACGGCCACCCACAGCGGCTCTTTAGAAACCTTTGGGTGACGTAAATGAGACGATACATCCATATTTTATATGTATCAAAAGGACATGGTTTTTGCACAGTGGGAGAAAGTGGAGATGCGTCGTCCATCTATGTATCCAGGGGACGGGCATGATTTTGTTACACTAGCATACACTTGACATGTTACATTTAAGAAATGTAACATTTCAGTGGCATAGTTCCGATGGGCCCCAGTGTACAATTAGCATACATATGAATCAGCAATCCTCATTGCATGTCTGCATATGACAGAAACACCAAAGAAAACAATATATTATTCATTTAACTGAGTTTTTTATGATTTATGGAGCATGAGCATATGATTTTGTTATAAATTGCTACAGATGAAAAAAGCTAACCCAAATCGTCATGTTTCTTTTAAGGCATATAAGCCCAGTTTTTAAGTAAATGTGAGTCATTTTTTAAACATAGCTATAGTTATTCTTTGAAAAAAAATTCTGAAGTGGCAATCTAAATCAATCGCAAGGGTCGAACACATTATTGCTTGCACTTTATTTATTTATGCTCCTCACATTAATGGGCTGCTTTATTTTACCATACCTTCAGTACAATATTATTTTCATTGCTGTTCAAAGTTCCACTGTATCACTTATATGAACAGCTCCACAGGAGTTTTGTGAGCACAGTATTACAGGTTCAAAGAACTTGACTTGGTGTTGCTTTATGGCCATTTTGTGTGCTTAGCTTTTTCTCAGACCAACAGTGGAGTAAATAACGTATACTTCAACCTGTCCAGTTGCAGAGGAACCGACTAACCAGTGCTGTGTGAGATGTATCACACTGAGCTACACGTCCAAACGAAGAGACAGGCGCATAGCGGTGAAAGTCTGTTCGGGGATTCCAGCTCAGTGTGGTTTAGCACAGTCCTGCTGCTGTGGCACTGCTACAGTCCATCACTGTAGCCTGTGTTTGCACTCAGCTCGCAGGCCACATGCCTTTGAGTAAAGTCATACAGGAAAACTCATTGCTGTCAAAGTCACAGACTGCTACTTGATCTCCCTCTGCATGTCTGTCTGGATAAGAGCGCAAAATAAAAGCCTTGAAGACAACTCATTTGTTCAGCTTTAACCGCTAAATGTTTGTTGACACAAACAAGAACAATTCATCTGCACAATTCCAACGATTGATAATTATTGATTGATTAAAAATGATGATCGTTTTTCATAACATTTACTCAGGGTATTTGATGTAGTTTTTTGATATTATTTCATCATTTTCATTACAATGGCAAAAAATTGTCTTACTTTATAATAAGAAAAGTAAATGGCCTTACTGAATACGTATATTTAACAACAATCTCAGCTTATTGATATCTACACTATTATTTGTCGTCTCCTCACTCCTCGATCCTCGCTTGAACCGATGTCGTTCTGTGCCGCCATATTGACGGCCGCCCCAAAGCTCTTATTTCTGCTCTGAGGAGCGAGGAGGGATCTCTGAGGAGCCATGAGCGAGGATGCACGAGAGCATCCTTCCAGGAAGTGTTGTGAGGTTCAACACGCCCCCTCATTGTTCATCAGTTATCTCATTGAACGCTGCAGCCGATCGTACTGATCAGATATAGCTCATCATCACTGGAGTTTTTATACCAGAGTGAGGACAGATCACAGATTGAACAGATTGAAAAGTCAGAGAGAGTTAAAGAGTTGCAGTTGAAGTCTGTTTGTCAGTAGAAACACTTTTTACATAATTTCTTGTCCTGTGAGGCTGATAATACGAGTGTCGGTTTGAGTTATGTAATTCCAATTTACCCCGAAACATTGAGCCTAATAAATTTAATTAATTCCAGTGTTTAGGAGAAACCATAATCAATATATATTATATCATACAATCCGAATTTTAAAACATACAGACGTTAATAATTAATTAATCGGTCCATACAACACAGAACATTAAAAAAACATAAGAACGTTAATAATTAATAAATAAGACAAACGCATTTCGCTGGTAGAAATCGGTCCTGCGCTTATGAGCAGGACACAGAACACAGTAAAAAATACTAAGAACATAGTATAAATACACAGAGCACAGTATAAATACATAGAACACAGAATAAATACTCAATGCAGTTTGTTCAACAGGTAACAGTCTGCAGAGAGAAATACATTTCTACTCTGGCAGTGATGATTACTCCATGCATCCCTTGTGGGCGGGACTAAGACGCAAGGACAAGACGCAAGTGAGGGAATCGAGGAGGCAATTTAAGAGACTTGGGATGTACCCTCTGAAAAGCGCTGCCCGCGTCCTTTCTACGATACGTGTTCAGCTCGCAATCTTCAGCCTGCCAAAGGTTGCCTAGTGCGTCGGTTTCGGACGCCGAAGAGCACCACAAAGTGTCGGTACTTGGTGCCCTGAGAATGAGAACACTCTCATTGAATAGATCAGCCTGATAGTTGTATCAGTACCAGATCCTCCTTACCAGCATGTACTTCCTAAGTAAAGTAAAATAAAGAATAGAGAGGAACGGGATGTACAACGTGGATAATTAAACCGTTAAAACGAAGGTTATGAGTTTATTTCATCCCCTGAATTGAACTCTGAATTGAACAACGTGTCAGACAGTGAGCCCTGCTTGTGCTGCAGGAGTCTGGAATATGATTAAAGGAGGCTGGTGAAATATATCTGATGTTATCAATGCACAGGTGCAGCATTCCTCTGTTCTTCCACAAAGTCATAATCTCTCTGACACACAACAGACTGTACACGCCCACATTCAGTACAAGTTCCACAAAAAACAGTCTGCAGCCAACAGCAAAGTGTCAGATGACCATTGAGCACGCTCAACTCCAAAAACAGCACCGTGCAATAAGAACACACAACCCTCCTTCCCCAGCGTTGCCATGGTTACCCCTCAGCCTGGGTTTGCAATTTCCGCAGATGTGCACGCTGTCTTTATGTGTTTCCCGCCGCCGCGCTGGCTCTCACATACTTAACCTCCCCTCTAATACACATACACAACAACAGCAGCAGCTGTGTTTCAAGGAGAAATGGAAGAACAAGAAAACAGTTATTAGGCCATTAGCCATTGGCTAGAAAAGGAAACTACTGGTATCCTTTTTTGAACTAGGGGATTTCCTGGTCTTATGACACCAGGAGGCAGGAATCTTCGCATATCACGCTATTGTCACCGCCACGCAGCAGTGGCAAGGTGTTGTACACAAAGCCCGCACCACACACGGCAGGGACTTTCTCCCACGCACACACAGCAGTTCACACCTTTGACGGTAGCACATTACACCTGCTGGATGCTGACAGGCACCGCGGGGGCTGAGGGAGGGAGGCAATAAACAGACTAACTCGATCAGAGGGAAGCTGCAGATGTCCACGATTCAATTGGTTGACGTCATTTGAAAACAAGGGAACTATCTAATGACAGCTGAGTCACACTGCGGTGAGGGACCTGGAATAATGATGCCAGGTCTCAGAGTGCCATTTTAGAAGAGTCCCAGTACATTATGTCTCCGTTGTGATCAGGTTGATCACTGATCTTCATCTTGCAGGCAGTTGGGTCAGTGATGTAAATATTAAGCAACAGTAAGGACAAGGTCACTCGCTTTTGGACGTGGGAACCTATAGGGAAAATTGCACATTTTACTTGAACAGTATTTATCGAGAGGATGGTTTGTACAGAGTGCAGGCTGCAAAAAACTAGCGCTATTCAGGAACCAGGTCAGTTAGCCAACCGGATCAGCGTGGCTCTAGGGATGCTGGTTGGTCGCCACAACTTTGGTCCAGACTGAAATATCTCAACATTTATTGGTTGAATGGTGATGAAATTTAGAAAATATGGTGCCCAGAGGATTACTCCTAACGGAGGCTCTCCATACTTTTCATTGAGCGCAACCGCATGGTCGTCATTTCTTCTTTTTAGTGAAAGGCCTCGACAACAACTGGATGGGTTGCCATGGCATTTGGACATTCAGTCATTGATTTTCCCATAATTTATTGAACTCAACATTTTGATTTGTTTGTTTGTACTTTTGTGACTAAGGCCCATAAACTGTATATAAGAGGTAGACGTAGTCATTGTGACGTCACCCATAGGTTTGTGGATTGTTGGCTTTTTGCAACCAACAAACGGAATTTACCATATTTGGAATGCAAGGAGTGAAGTAAAGACCGTATACAGCTCTGGTAGTGGTAGCGACCTGTCAATCACAAGGTAGCCCCGCCCTAAAGCATCCCCTGCTTTATGGTCTGTTTGACTCTAAATGGACCATCATTCACTAAATGAACATCATGCTGTATTGAAGAAGACATGAAACTAGAGATTGAGACCATAAACTCATGTTCACAATGTTTACTGAGTTGATAAATCAATTGAGAAATTTTCCCATAGGCTTCTATACAATCAGACAATTCTGCCCATTCCTCTATCTATTTATTTTGCAAGGACATCGTCGCCTTTAGACATGAAGTTGCAATTTGTCTCAACTGCCAGACCAATGCAGACCCAACAGCTGACCTTAACGGAGGTTGTGATGCGTTCAAACTCTACTCTAGTGAAAAAGAGTAATGAGTGAAGTTTATAACACTTTAATTATAATGCAATCATGATGTGTCCAAATGTAAATTTTGTAAAAGTGAGTTGATGCAAACTTGAGATTAGCACTCTAAGCAGCTTATAATATATCATCTAAACGTAACAAGATTTTTTTTTTTCTTAATCAAAGCATGTATTAAAATAGAAATACACGTTGAATTGTGTGTTTTTAGCCAAATAAACAGTATAGATAAAGAGATTACATTCAGAATTTTTGATTGTTAACACTGACTTTGGGAAGACTAGTTTTTGCGACGTTGGTTAAAAAAATTGTGTTCGTGTGGAGCCTTGCTGTCAATTATAAAACAGAATATGGAACTGCGTAAATAAATTCCAATCGATGCATCTGTAATTAAATTGCAAACAGGTGAAGATGACTCTATGAAAAACAGTTGGCAGTTAATCATTTTTAACAAAAACTATGTCATTGTCTTATTTCCAGACTCTGTGGTCATAAATAGTTTCTCTTGTGTTGGCTTAACATCTGCATCAATGCTCTGAAAACCCCTAGGGCTCATTTTTAATGACCTGAACATCCAAAACATGAATGAAAGATCTTTAATCAGTGAGGGTGCTTCCTGTCGTGAGGCGTCCTTGCTCAAACTGCAATGCCCTGCCCCACGCTGATATCCCCCCCGGAGGTATTTGAAACCATATGTTACACTAATTTGAATGGCAAAAAGTAGACTGATAAAATGTTCACACCCCTCAAGAGCAACTCAGGAGTTTCTCTTTCACTTTGCCGGCTTCTTAATGCTCATCTTAGGAATTGAACTGCTGGGCTCTAAGGCAGTCATTCCTTTACGTGGAATATGGACCGTGTGGAAACAAGATAAATAATGGAACATTTCTGCTCACACCAAAAAGCATTAAATATTAATTAAACAAAAAGAAGCGATAAAATGGGACCCTGTGCTGCAAGTTTGACAAGCTTCCTACAGCGGCCAGAAAACACTGTTACTGCAGAGAGAGAGAGGGAGAAAACTAAACCTGACATCTGAACTCACTGCGCTTCATTTCCACACACAAGTTCTGGAGACAGTTGCCAATTAGATTCCTAATCTTCTCAGAAGTGGCACGCAGCTTCAAGTTCTAAGATATGAAGATAATTTTGGACAGTTTGGTGAAAAATCTTTTAAATATAATTATTTTTTTGCCATTACCAGCTTTTCTTTACAGAGGAGCTGGAGTGGTTTCTTACATGCGTGAAAGTTCTCCTCAAGTTCCATTACATTTATTTGGTTGATATCCAAAGCAATTTACTTAAGTGCAACACTCTATAGAAACAAGACCTTGAAACCTTAAGTGCATCCCTTCTAACTTCCTAACTAAAAGCATCCAACGGCACAAGTGTGTACAGACAACCGAAAATCTATTCAGCAGAGTCCTGAACTGGGTCAGTAAGATGTGTAATGGGCAAAAAATAAAAAATAACTAAATTTGGGCAGGCAGAGGGTAAGAACAATGACATGTTCTTATTCTGGAGAAATCTGAATGATTGGGCAGTATTTTAAAAACTAAATCAGCTTATATCAAGCATAATCAGCCAGCATGATTGATTTCATTTTGAAAGCCAAGCACTGATTACAAGGAATGTATGAGGCGCACACAGTGCAGGTGAAAACACACTCTTTATGGACGCTTTTGGTTGAGTTATTTAATGTAACAATACCAATGATTTTTATTTAAAGTGGCCCTATTATGCTTTTCCACTTTTTCCCTCTTCTTTAGTGTGTTATATATATTTTTGTACATGTTAAAGGTCCGTAGAGTGTAAAACCTGAAGTCCACGCCTAAAAGGAGTTACCCTCCCCCTCAGAAACACTGCTCCTGAGCTGCCTGAAACGGCTCGATTGAATTCTCTCCTTCACTTCTGTAACTTTATGAGGTCTCAATGTTACAGAAGTAAGAACCAGACTCCTTCTGGTTAGTTTGGCCCTCAAACAACAAAAGAGAGAGACGGAACTAAAGCTCACATCCACCATGGAATAGTGGTTATGAAAGCAATCTTTCACCCAGGCGGGTGTGACCCGCTGTTTAGTTGACAAGCTCCGGAGGAAGAGTTTTTTGAAATGTGAAACGTTGATCAATCACAACAGAGCGGGCTAGCTGACCAATCAGGGGAGACTTTGCTTTCTGGAGGGAGTAGCAAGCGCTACAACGAGTGCGAGTGGACTTTTATTGTGAAGTAGTAACAGGAAACGGGAAATGTGTTTGTCAGTAACATTAAGCGTTGTCAAAAATGCCTCTACAGTCATTTTGGTAATTTTTTGGCAGCAGATCAACGTGAAATATTGCAGGGTGTGATGGA
This sequence comes from Anoplopoma fimbria, assembly GCF_027596085.1. Lineage (NCBI taxonomy): Eukaryota > Metazoa > Chordata > Actinopteri > Perciformes > Anoplopomatidae > Anoplopoma > Anoplopoma fimbria. Next base: position 22,397,503 of record NC_072466.1, on the reverse strand, counting down.
AAAATGAATGAGGAACCACAGTGAGCCGTTGAAACGTTGATCAATCACAACAGAGCGGACTAGCTGAGCAGGAGGAAATGTGTTTGTCAGTAACATTAGCGTTGTCAAAAATGCCTCTTTCATTTTGGTAATTTTTTTGGGCAGATCAACGTGAAATATTGCAGGGTGTGATGGAAAAATGAATGAGGAACCACAGTGAGCCGTTAAATAAGAGGGACAGGAGACGGCCTGCAGAGCAAAGTAACCCACTACTATCACTTTCTCTAGTTGCAAACGCATGTGCAGCATAAAATCTGTTCATGGTTGCTCATAGAAAATGCCAATTATTACCAAGCTTCTTTATTAAAACAACAATAGTCTGATAGTATTTTGAAATGTATTACCTGCATTTACTTTAACTTACCATTGAAGCATATTACAAATTATGCCTGCCATGCTGCTGGAACACAGAGAACAGAGCCAAACAATGCCAGCCTTGGTATCTGAGCTGGTGATGGGCTGTTGAACCTATTCCATAATCAATTCCCTGATCACCAATAATGAGCTTTTGAAAGCACCAGGGAGAGCTGCTAATGAGAGCAGTAGTGGTGGACAGCGAACTTAAGTCTGCTTCATTTCAAAGGCTTCCAGCCGCAAAGTTTTGAACTTCAAACTAAGACATATGGGTCATCTAAACTCCTGCAACCACAAAACATAATTTGGTAAATTGGAAAAACAAAGTTTCCTTAAGGAGCAGTGTGTAGGATTTAGTGGAAAGTAGCAGTGAGGTTGGAGATTGCATCTAACTCACCCCACTCCCTCAAACCCTTTCCTTTCCAAGCGTGTAGACGACGTACGGTGGTGAAACGCAGAAGTCTCCATTTGAGACAGTGTCTGGTTTGTCCATTCTGGGCTACTGTAGAAACATGACATTGCAAATGTCTGACTCTGTCAAAGGGACCCGCTCCCTATGTAGATATGAATAGCTTATTCTAAGCTAACAAAAAAGACCAATAATTCTTAGTTTCAGGTGATTATACACTAATGACAATACAATTATAAATATTATATTCCATTTCTGCCAATAGATCCCTCTAAATCGGCAGAAGCTCCTCCTCCGGCCATGACCAGAGCTTAGCCTTGCTGCTTCTTCTTTGTCCCCCCTGAAAGCCAACACCAACAATACGTTGCTGGAGACACATAAATTGGGCTTGTGTCCTACTGTGTATGTTTTATTGTTGAGACCCGAGACCTGCTGTCTGAGACATGTTAAGTTTCTGTTGATGAAAACCCAGAAAATTCAGATTTTTCTGTTTCAAATTAAAAGGCTTATTCGAAAAATATCAAGGACCTTTTTTATGGGAAGAGTTTATAGGAAATGTGTTCATAACCGAATTGGTGGAGCTAATAGATTGGACTCCCAGATCCCATAATTTATTGTCAACTAGTAAACTCCTTTGCAAGTGTATGCTGGATGACAGCAGGATCAAAGTCTGACACGAGTAAGGCTGAATCATCAGCATAGAGGAGAAACTCGCACATTGCTGCCCCTACTATGTTATTAACATATATCAAAATGAAAGAGAGCCGAGGATGGACCCCTGGAGTACCACATAAGTCAACACTCTATCGTGCAATGCCTACATTGCAGATCTGAGATCTTCCAGTCAAACTTCAGTCAATCCTTAACATCGTAGCTTCATCAGTAAGATGCCATGGTCTACTGTATAAAAGGCCTTTTGAAGCTCTAACAAAACCATCCCTGTGTAGTGACCTCTTTCACTCTCCATCCTCACCTGATCAAAAAGCTGAATAAGACAGGTATCTGTGGATTGAGCCTTTGCCTTGAAGGAACTTCGATAGGAGTGTTTTTAGAAGGTATTCCTCATGAGACTGTCATCTGTTCCTTCTGTGTTACCACTGCACAACTTCATTATGGTCCTCAAGTGAATAAGGACAAACTCCATTTGACTGTGCAGCGCTTAGAAAAGAAGGGCTGCAAGTCCCCAAAGATTAAAAAAAATTCTCTCCACAAAATGTACTCACTCAGGAGGTTAAAAATTCTCTCTGGTATAAATATAAGTATTTAAAATGCATTTGATTACTGATTGGGACTTCAATTCACAGGGTAACTTAAATGATAGTCAACATGAACAATACTCTCCCAAATCCCAAAACTAAATTTGTGATATCCTCCAGTATAAGTGTTGAGCTTCTCCATTGACGAATTAAAAAAAGGTTCTAGATGAAACCGAGCAGCCAGGGGAATGTTTTGTGTATACGCGAAAAATTTCTGTTTCACAATTTAGAATGCTACAATAGATTAGAGCTTATTTGGGTATAAAAACGGACAAAGTCAGTCTCCCATTCATTGATTATGGAGCAGCTCAAGACTGTCCTTTATGACATCACAAGTTTATGACTTACTCCTCTGGTGTCGGGCTTTAAGAGAGAGTAGCTCATTTTCACAAATGTTGATTGAACTTTCTTAGGCCATGGAGATAACTGATTGGAATTCTTAAATTCATTGGTGTTCACTTTTAAACTGTGATTCACAGAGGTAGGTTCTACTATATTGTAGTGCTTCTCCTACTAGAGCAAACACATATATGTTCCAGAGGTTAGACGACTTTATATGAGGTGCTGTCCTCAGCAGGCTGGGCAGTTCAGTGGAGAGTAGAGTCACAGCCCTCAGTAATGAGAAAACTGGATGATTCATGTGTTTTTTTTCTGTTGTCTAAACCTGATTATTTCAATGCGTCACCAGAGATGCATCAGATAAATCCTGAAAAATGATTTGACACGAATTGAATTAGCTTCGATTAATTCGATAAAGTTGGATATTCTTACTCTGGGCATCAGATAGATCTTTTTAATGAGAAATGCCAACACAAAGTCCGTTCCAATACCAGAGAAAGATGACAGGTATAAATGATAATTATTATAAGTACAGAATTTTAACAGTGTTTGTGACTTACTGACTCAACAGTTGAACTCAGCATTACTTCACGGTCACACACACACACACACACACACACACACACACACACACACACACACACACACACACACACACACACACACACACCCCTAGTCTCCTCTGCCTCCTCATCTGCTGTGAACTAATATTTAATTTAGGAAACGCTCTCATAAAACCGGGGCTTTTTGAGGGAAAAAGGAGAGGAATGATAATGAGGCTGGGAGGATTTCGGTCTCAAAGCTAACTATTAACCATATCAGCCTGTGTCAGCAGTTTCCAGCCCCTTATCTTTGACTAGTTCTTTTTTTTTTTCTTTCTGAAGCAACCCTAAAAGCAATTACCGGTAACTCCATCTGGAGGTTATCCACAGAGGAGGAGTCACAAGGCAACGCAGAAGCGAAAAACAACTTTGTGCAGCGGCTGTTGTCGGGCCGTGTTCCACAAACTGCAAACGTCAGCAAAACCTTGTGGAACCTTTTTTCAGAACACGTCAGAGCAGCAAATCTAGAGATTTTTCGAGGTGTCACCTGTTTTTTTCCGTGTGAAGTGTGCAACTCAAAGCAAAAACTATTAGTGAAAATGATCTTTTGACAGTATGGTACTACAGTTTTATTGTCTGTAGTTCTAGTTCTGCAGGAATAAGTGGTAAAACTCAGAGATGAGTCAGCATTTTAGCGCTTCCTATTCCCTCATCTGTAAGTCAATGGTTTTGTTAAACAGCTTTTTGGTTAGATGCCTGAAATAAGGGTGGTTAACACAAGCTTGAGAGATTTTATGTTTTTGTTCTCCCACATAAAATACGTCAGTAAACATACCACTTGTCACAGTGGAAATGTAAGCACGCTGAGTGTGTGAGCATGCTAATTAGCAACCAAAATGCTAGTTTGATCAAATGGATGGAGGTGAGACATTTTACTAGATGGATAAACAATCTTCATCTCCACTTAGGCTACATGGAATTTCACTCTGTGCTCTGGTGTCATGTATTCCCCTTGAATTTTCCCAGGGATCAGCTTCTATGCGAGATGTGTTATCAAAAAATGTGTCGTCGAGCTACCAGCAGGGGATTATTTGCCCTTTTAGTCACTCTGAGCGATTGGCTGGCCGGTGGGACTTTTCACAGGGAAAAGCCATTTCAGAAACATGTCTGTTAGCGTTTTTTTGGGCGGCGCAGATAAGAGCTTTACACTGGTGGGGAAGGGAGAATGGAAAGGATGGAGGGAAGAAAGAGGGAGGACAGAAGGTGTGAGTGAGACAGACGTGTAGTTAGATTGAAAGGCAGAACATTCCGAGGGAGAGAGAGAGGGAAGCAGAGGGTGAATGAGAGCAAATAAACAGAGATAGAAACAGCGAGGTGCACTTTATCTCCTGTAATGATACCAGTGGGAGGTGATTACTGGGTAGAAAACAAAGCCCAGGTCTCCACTGCTGATCACCAGAGAGCCTCGTCCACGTCAAAAGGCTTCCAGAAATAATTTACACGAGGCGGGCCACTTACTTCAGTGTGCTGCGGGAGTCTATCTACATTTTCGTAAAAATCACTTCAGTTGGTTGTTTCACTTGTGTTTTACATGTTCATTCTGTTTATGATATTATAACAGTTTGTATCTTACTATGTGAAAAGTGAAGCCAATGCAAAGTTACTTAAACTTGTATTCTTTCAAACAGCAAGCAAAGGGCTTGAAAAAACACTATCGTGGTCCACAAACTAACAAATGACGTAACGACAACCACGTCCCCTTCCTATATAGTTTTTGATTGACTCCAGACATCCAGTTCAGTATAGGAATTATTTTGATGTATTGGACAATTTTGAACCTCACAATTAAAAAAAACAAAGGACTTTCACCCAGGAGACCGCTGTTCATGTCTCCAGTGAAACCAAATCAACATTGACATACAGTATATCAGCTTAGTTTTTTTCAAAACATGCATACTTATTTTTCATAAAATAAATTGACATATTTGAACCAGTTTTGAACAGTTTGAAGGGCAGGGCCACTGACTAAGCACCTGTATCTGACAAACTGGAAGTGAGAAAGGGTTGCACAATTAACATCCAATGCCATGTTCCAATGCAGGAAGTAGTGTGCCCTTTCATAATAAAGTAGACGCCCACGTCCCATCACAGATCTACAATGAAAGTGCACGATTTATTAACAAACCGCAATCTTTCCCAAACCAAAACCCCAACATTAATTTAATTTATCCAATTAATGGGTCTTGCTATTTTGTGGGTTGGGCTCTGAGTTGCCAAACTATTCGTGACCTACCCTCAATTCTGTGCCTGAATGCATCCAATAAACAGGAGACCAAAAACCAAAAATCAACGTTGACTCTTTTTCTGTAACATTGTTTACATTGTTACGTCACATGACGTAAGAAAGTTTCTCGGTTATTATTTCTTCACTTGTCACGATTGTTATATTACGCGTTTCATTGTTATCTAAACACAAGCACGATCTTTCTTTCCAACCTTAACCAATCAGTTTTGTTGCTGATTGGTTAAACCTAACCAGTCGTTTCACAATGTTAACCACTGCAGTGTGCATTTCTGCAAGCATAATATGAGGCTGATATGAAATATATTCCTGAAACATATTTTTGGTTCAAAAACGTCTACATTTAATGTGTCTTGCGGTTTGCAGAACCTACAATGCCAAAATGTTTGTAGGCGACTGGGTGGCAAAGCTCTCAACAGTTTGCATCTTAAAATTCTGGCAGATCAAAATATTGAAATATTGAAATGCAATGACTGTACAGCACCTTTTTGTTCTTCACAACGAGCTAAAATGTTCCCACCCGACTGCATGATATCACGACTGGAGGACAGCGGTGTGATATTGATGTGTCTGGGGAAGTGAGTGCGGAGGAGGAAGGCGAGGTGAATGAGGCAGAGAAGCGCGTAGTTGGTTAACGGAAAAAAAAATTGGGGTACGCTAACGGCATAATTGAACACAAACGATTTTCCTCCCGTGGGGGCTTCGGCGAGCCAACGTATAAGCCCCACCGTTTGCTAGACCAGAGCAAACCTAGCAGACCTAGCTTTTAGCCACAAACATCAATTAAAATATGAGAAAGTGACAGAAAAACAATATGAGGGGTTGTTCATTCCCGGCGGTCCACCAGGGAGAAATGGATCCTCGCCAGTGTTGTCAGCAGCACACAAGAGGACTGGGAGGTGACTCAGAGTTTGCTGCAGATAATGCTATCTGAGTCGCATTGAGAATCTTATAATAAAAAAATGGCAGTGGTTGATTGAATGCGTAGGGTGGATTTGTTTTTGTTTTTAGATCGCCCACGGGAGAAATAGCATTTGACATTCTCCCTATGAGTAGTGCAAGAGGATTAGAGAAGGAGGGTTGTGCTCAAGTAAACAGCATGAGCTAAAACGCCAAAAACAGACAGACACAGACACAAGGAAGAAACACATCTAGAGATGATGAAAGTTGTATAAGAATCTCCTTTTCTCCCCATCCCATCTGCTGAGTTAACCTGTCTCTTATTTTGCCTGGACTTTTGGCCAGCAGCAGAGTGTGAAATTCTTATCTCCCGTCTCTTCCGCGCTTTCCAAAAGTGGAGCTGTCATGAATAAATATACACATCGCAGTAGAAATATTTCAGGAAATATGTTGACTAATGTGGTGTCACCTTTTTTTGCAACCCTGTCTCCAACAAAGTGTGTTAATATTCTACTGATTTAATAATAATTGCTGCCTCGTGGTTCATGACAAAAACATTTTTAAAATCCAGGTGGTGGGAATTAATGAGGTGGCAGGACTTTGACGTCAAGGGCCAGGGCTTGAGTCCTGCATCCAGTGTGTTGTATAAGGTTGAGGCCAACGCTTGAAGTGTTCAAAACTAAATGAACAAGGTCCAAGGTGCCAGTTTAGTTCACACACAACCTTTGTTATTGTAGCTTTCATATATTAACTGTATGTAAGAAGTGGACAGTCATTGTGACCCAATGGTTTTGAAGCCTTGAGTTTGGCATCTTTTTCTTTTTTCTTTTTTGTAACCACTGACACAAGAGGGTGGAGCTAATTTGAACTGAACACTGACATTTTTAGGCGACCAAAATATTACTTTCTTGAACTGAAAAAACGTGAAAGAGTTGAAGATCTAAGACTAAAACACAGAAAACCTTCAGACCGGACAACTCCTTAGTAGTGACCTGTCAATCACAAGGTAGCCAAGCCCTAAAGCATCCCCTGCTTTATGGTCTAATTGACTCTAAATGGAGCATCATTTACAAAATGAATATCATGCTGTATTGAAGAAGACTTGAAACTAGAGATTGAGACCATAAACTCATGTTTACATTGATTACTGAGGTAATAAATCAAGTGAGAAGTAGAGTCATTTTCCCAAGTTCCAACCAATCAGGCTTCTTTTGCAACAGTCAGTAGAGAGAATGCAAGTTTATAAGACACTTTTGCATTGGCTTCACTTTTTAGACCCAGAAGTTGCCTCCTGCTTTTATATAGTTTTGAATGAATTAAATTGTGTAAATTAGATTTTAATTTCAAACATGCTGTAGCTATGGGGTGGCACACGGTGGTGCCGTGGTTATCACGTTTGCCTCACATGGGTTCTGGGTTCTGTGTGGAGTTTGCATGTTCTCCTCTAAATTACCTATAGGCCTTCATGCGAGCATGAATGATAGTCTTTCTCAGCCATGTGATAGACTGCCGACATGTCTTCAGCAAATGTCAGCTGGGATCATTTCCAGCCCCCATGACCCCTAGGGATAAGTGGTTATAGATAATGGATGGTTGGATGCAGTTATCAGAATTCCTCAAACAGGAAAATCAATAAAAGTCTGTCTATTCAAAAGTATTTAACAACTTAATAAATAAACAGTAAAATGTCCATATCTGGGCTGCATGGTGGTGTAGTGGCAAGCACTGTCGCCTCACAGCAAGAGGGGCCCGGGTTGAATTCCCGGGCTGGACGGCCTTCTGTGTGGAGTTTGCATGTTCTCCCTGTGTCAGCGTGGGTTCTCTCCGGGTTCTCCGGCTTCCTCCCACAGTCCAAAGACATGCAGGTTAGGTTAATTGATGACTCTGAAATTGCCCGTAGGTGTGAATGTGAGCGTGAGTGGTTGTCTGTCTCTATATGTCAGCCCTGTGATAGGCTGGAGACCTGTCCAGGGTGTACCCTGCCTTCGCCCATTGACAGCTGGGATCGGCTCCAGCACCCCCGTGACCCTTAACAGGATAAGCGGTTACGGAAGATGGATGGATGGATGTTTTTCCCTCAACACATTCTCACTCCCAACTCATTAAACATCAGTGGTCCTACACTTCAAACTACAAAGCTCTAGGTTCCCCTCTAGGGCCAGTTTTGGACGTGTCGAGGACTGCATGTCAGTTTTCGCTTGTTACATGCATGATGTCTTTTCAAAACAAACTTCTAACGTGGGTTTACATAGTTTTTTAGGTTTAATTATGCCACAAAAGTGCTTGGTTAGGTTTAGGAAAAGATAATGGTTTGGGTTAAGATAAGTCTGCTTGCATAACTTGCCTATAGTTATGTAACAAAATGTAAAATAAGTCAATGTTAACTTGGTTTTGTACGGGACACGAACAGGGGTCTCACCGATGAATGTCCTGTGTTTGTCTGACCTGTTCATCCTCTGCTCCCACCCACCCATCGCAAACTATCATTCTCAAGCCAGGTGCATCTCATACAGAAGCTAACGGGTGCCTCAGGGCGTTGGTATCAGACACTGAGGGGCACTGACCAATATGATGAGCTTGGAGATGAGAACGGGTCGGTTCCTTACCTACGATACCTCCTTCAGTGTTTCTTGGCTGATGTAATGCAATATCCCAAGAGGAGAGGGTTGACGATCAATATCTGCTGAAGAAAAAAGAAAAAAAAGATTCTTTCACACCTTTGCTATGCCTTGACGTCCAAAATCAATAGCTAATCAACAGGTTATTAAAAGAACCCAGGTGTGCTCGTGGTGTAGTCTCCACTAGAGGTTCAAAAGACACTATCAGCCTGTTAGTACGCTTTGTATATTTGTGCCTGAAGGGCAAATATATCTTCTTAGAATTTGGTTTTCTGATTGTTTTTGTTTGATTCTCCAGAGAGCGATCCCAGACAACCAAATGCATTCTGAATCATTAGATTTGGATCAATACAGCAATTCCGAATCATGTTGCAGAACTTAACTTGCAATTCCACATATTTATTTAATAAAGTAAAAGCAATACATTGAAGGTTATTGGTATCAATATATCATAGTGTGTTATGTGTATAAAAATATTACCTCATTAAAAGCATCTTAAAACCAGTTTCTGTTCAATAGCCTCTCACTAACTCTGTGTTCACGTCATATGGGAATAATCAATGATTAGACAGATCAAAGTAACAGCTTGTGCAAGTCATTCTGTGCTTGATCTCCTAACATTTTGGTCTATTTTACTCTAAATGGACCATAATTTACTAAATGAACATCATGATGTGTTGCAGAAGACTTGAAACTAGAGATTAAGACCATAAACTCATGTTTACGATGTTCTCTGAAGGTAAAAACGAAGAGAGAAGTAGAGTCATTTTCTCATAGAATTTGATACAATTAGACTTCTATTTGCAACTGGAGGAGTCGCCCCCTGCTGGTCAGTAGAGAGAATGCAACTTGTAAGACACTTCCGCATTGGCTTTACTTAGCAGAACCGAAGGTTGCCGCTTGTTTTTTTCCAGTGTACTTCCACGCTTTGTTCTCATCCTCCATCCATCCTTCCCCTTTCAGTCTCCTTCACTTCATCTGTCCTGGGCCCCTCTCCTCCTTTGTTCTCTCTGCATCTCTGGCTCATCCCTCTGGTCACGCCTTTGAGGGTGGCGATTCAAACACATCAAAAAGGACTTCTGGCTGTGGATTCCTGTTTCAGTTTCTCCGTACATGCACCTTCATCGTTGACCTCGCTTACATGCAAAGCTTGTTATCTGTTTGTCGGAAGTAGCTATTCTCCCAAGGTTGCAATCCTGCTGCAAATCCATCCCTCTCTCCACAATACTAGGGTCAAAAACGCACATGCATATCCCAGTGTGTTCTCTAATGGTCCCAGCAGATGCTCAGGATGCCGTCCTCCTTGTTATGCCTGTAAGCTGTCTTTCCCCTCTCTGCATTGCCTTGCGTGCTCATATGTCTTTACGTCGTTCGCTCTCATGCTGTCGTTCCCAATTTCCGTCTTTGTTTGCCCCTGCTAGCTCTGTTTCCCCCGGTGTGAACACGCGTATCCGAGTAGCAGAGGGAACCGGTAGAGGCAGAGGGGTAATTTGCCGTCGCCGTAGGTGGGCTGCTTGCATCTGGCTTCGTTTCCGTGAGTGTTTTTGCCTCTCTCTCCATCTACCTCCGTCAATCCGCTTTTCCAATTAGATTCAAACTGGGTTATCGGCACAGCGTGTTTCTCGTTTGCTTTCATTGCCAGTCTCTCTCAATCCACTCTTTTCCCAATTTTTGTATCAATTTGTCTACCTCACTTTCTGGCCCAGACAGTGAAGGTATTTCACACTAGGGCAAAAGTGTTGGAGGGCGTTGCCCTTTAGCGATCCTCCTCAAATCACTCACTCAGTCGCCCACAACAATACAGAGTCCCTCCAATCTAAAGTGCGTTGCAGGATCCTTCAGCTCGTAATGTCGGTTATATGTGCCGTAACTGTCGTTATTCAGTCTCTCTGCTCCCATCAAGTATGTTTCCAGCAGCAGCAAGCAGCTGTTTTGGCCAAAAAAAGGCCTTGGAAGGTCTTTGTTAACTAACTAGCAGAATAGATTATTTCTTCTTGACTCCAAAAACGACCAAAGTTAGAACTAAAGCGAGGTTGTAGGGTCAGATCATCATTTTATAATTTGGAGCATCAGTGACACCATGGTCGCATAGAGGCCCAGGATATTTGAAATTAAAGCAGCAGTTATTAAAAGATAGATATCTCATAGATATAACACAAAAATGTATTAAAGAATTATACGGGATGTTTTTAAAACACACTCAATACAGCTCCTGAGAAATAAAAAAGGAGAACAGAATTTATTGCCGAGATAGAATGCTTTTAGCAAAAACAGGTAGAGGAGAATAGAAATGTGTCACAAACTTTTTGTGATATATATTTCTCTTTAATTTGCAGCATACAAATATTTTATAAAAAGGAAAAAATATCAGCTGGTGATCAAAAAAAAAGAAGAAAAACAAAGAATTCTGTGAGGAACTTATTACAGAGGAGGAGTTGTATCAAGTTATCAGCTCTTTTGAGAAAGGTAAAACAATCGTGGAGCTGATGGCACTTTTTACATTTTGCATTTAATCCAATAAACAAAACTATCAAAAAGCACACGGACCCTGGATGTTATCGACAAGCCCTGACTAACAATATGACCAGGGATAGCTGCTAAGCATGCTAGATTTTTTTTTGATTGCCTCTGGCCAGACCTTACACCTTTAAAGGCCCCCAACGTTGTGCTGTGTTGGATCTGAGGTGAGTTAGCGTAGCACCCCTGGAGACTCCTCAGTGTAATCTGGCCTCATTTTAGTTTCCCATTTAAACTGGACAGGACATTTTATAGGATTAAAGGCTGTGTTATGGTTTTATTAAGGCCTTTTTAGCTACAATTAAGAATATTTTATTCCCTTTATTGGTTTCAGTAAAAAAGTATTTTGGCCATTAATATCCTTTTCCTCCACAGCAGCTCTATCCCCTGCTAATTTATTTTGATTGTTCTCTCTTGTGTAAGAAACAAATCTGTGTGCCTTTTTAAATCCACCTTGGGACAGTATCCCCTGGGTTGTCATTCCCCACGTGGCATGTTCTGTTTTCTCCTAACCTCCTGTTATTGCCCTCGCCACATTCACATTAAAAGCATCCCTTATATACACCTAAATGTCTTTTAAATCCACATTAAATCAAGTTATTGATAAGGGAAAAATAGAACACAAGGCAATATAAAAAGACAAAAAACACAAGCTTGTAGCCACACAAATTTAGCTAATCTCCCGGATCTGCTTCCACACTGAATGCTTGGTATCGATTCGCTCATCTCATTTTCAGTGAAGAAGCTATCAGGACTTCTCCGCAGCTGAATTTGACGCACGTATCCTTGTTGCAGTTACGTGACCAAGCGGCTAACTTGACGTTAACGTATACGACCTATGCTGATGGTGCGTCACAGACTCTATTTCTCTCTCTCTGTCTATATCTGTCTTATATTATTTTACCTTCCATCTCATTATCCCATTCTCTGTCTAGTGTTTGCCTTCTAGTTGCGGGCATATCATACCAGTGAGCAGGAGGGATCCATTCCTAATAGTGTGGGCAGGATCTGGACATGTGTGTGTGTGTGTGTGTGTGTGTGTGTGTGTGTGTGTGTGTGTGTGTATGTTTGTGAGTGATATAAATGGGGAATGGAAGGGTCTCTGTGTACAATACCAGTATGGATTAAGAGAGTTCATCCAGCTGATCTGTCTCTCCCTCCCTAACACGAACACAAAGCAGGTTGGTAATCCCTGTCCACTGCTGATACAAGTCATTAACATCCTGTGAGGAGTCAGCCACTCAGTCCACTCTAATTAATCCCAGGCTACTTCTTCTCTCTTCTGCCCTCACTATCAGCCAGACCTCTTCAGCTCTTTCTATTCCCACATTCCTCATTTTACCTCTTCCTGTACGTGTACTGTTATTAACCTTTCAGGCGGGTAGTTCTTTTTTTAGATTGCAAAGAACAGTATAACTCCCTCACAAACTTAGGCTGCAGATTTTCCACAAGAGGGAACTTTTTCGGTCATTGTCGGACAAGTTGTTTGTGCGTCCATGGTAGCAGCGGCATACAGTATATCTGTAGAAGCAATGTCGGAAATATGTTTGCAACGAGTTTGGCTGATGTTGTCCTTTTTTCAAAACATTAGCCTAGCGTCACATTCAAAACCAAGCATATTCTGTGCTTTCATTGAGAAATCCCCATAAACATCCACGGTTCTTGTCCAGGACTGGGTCGGATTGGAAACAAAAATGTCTTAGACTAAAGACACAGTGGTAGCAACCTGTCAATCACAAAGAAGCCCCGCCCTAAAGCATACCCTGCTCTATGGTCTGTTTGACTCTAAATGGAGCATCATTTACTAAATGAACATCATGCTGTATTGAAGAAGATTTGAAACTAGTGATTGAGACCATAAACTCATGTTTACAATGTTTACTGAGGGAATACATCAAGAGAGAAGTGGAGTCATTTTCTCTTGAGACCTTGGTAACCACTAATAAATTGGGCTGTTTTGACATCCGATGGGCGGTGCTCACATTGCTGGTGGTGGCGTTGCGGTCAACTAGGTGCGCCGACCCATCTGGGATTTGCCAGCATTGCCAGAGTTCAGGCAAATGTTAGTGGCTTTGTCCTGCTCGTTATTTGGAAAGTTTACACTCCAGAACAAATATCTGCAATAGTGGATTTCTAATTTAAAATTGCCTACTTTACGCTCCCTGCTTACAAGATAAGAGGAATGATAAATCATGTTTGTGCTCGGCCATCAAGGGCACATTATTCCACATTTTAAAGTGAATCAACTATTAAATTGGCTGTAGCCAACCAGGCTGCAACCTCCGGGTCTGAAAAGTGAAGCCAATGTGGAAGTGCCCTAAAGTAGCATTCTCTCTACTGGCCATCAGGGTGCGACTGGATGCTACCGTCTCTATGTAACTCCCCTAATTCATAATATGGTAACTTCAATTCATTGGTTGCAGAAAATCAAGTTGACAATGCACCTAATCCAAGAAGGCAACGGCGAAATCGCAGAACTCCAGGGTTCATAATGGCAGTCGACAAACCAATGGGTGACGTCACTACGACTACGTCCACTTCTTATATACAGTCTATGTTGCCAACTCACAGCGTTAGAGTTGTCAAATTAACTCATGTTAGCTAGCTACAGTTTATAAAATATAAGGCAACAGTCATTGTTTCAGCCCACAGGTTCATGGTTGTGGGCTAGATTTGAGAAGTCTGCAATTAATTATGTTATTTTTCAACCAGCTTTATGTTTTTTGGGGGGTCTTTGCCAGCACACAAGTGATCTTAAAAGAGAATAGACACATTCATCAGCTTTAAAAAAAGAGCAAGGTATAGATATTATAATGCTGATTATAATTCTTCATGTCAAACCTGCTGCTGTTACTAGCCTTACTGTTTGGTGGCGGTTAGATCCAGAGCAGTTCAAGCAAGTGCTGACAAAGATGTCAGTGTTCATATCTGGTTATTAAAAATAAACATTTTGCCAATTAAGGGAGATTATCTCCCTCATTTCAAGTGTAATCTGCACATTCCCAGAAGGATTAAGGGACTTTGTCTTTAGTGCAGTGATCTTCCTAACTGACTTTCAATAAAACGTGTCGGATTTACGCTCACTGTCGGTGGACAGAAAAATGTAAAAGGTGGAGGTTTTCACATGACCGTAATTGCCCAAATATGTAACGGATGTACCACGATCACACAGTTTCACAGATGTCACAGCAGACATGTCAGTGTTGAAGGAGAGAGAGGGGAGGGAAGGGAGAAAAGGGAGGTGAAGAAATTAAAGGACAAAGAGACTAAACTTTCCCGTGGCACTATTATTTCACATTTTTGTCTCACAATGCGTTTAACTATTCTCTGTCTGTTGTTTCAGGAATGGCCTCAATATCCTGGAGTTCAGGTATATAAAAAAGTAGCTTAAGACTCAAGTTGCTAAACGAAAACTTTCCTGCAACTTGAATGCCTTAAGACAACTTCATTTTCCACCCTGCAGCCTCACTTATTAATCTTTGTTTTGTTTTTGTTAAACATTTAAGATTTGTCTTTAGTTTGTCTATTGTGTTTATTACTAATATTTCATGTCATCCGCCCTTTTGCTCAAATGTTGACCACATTGGTCACCTGTCTGTTGCTCCTTTACTTTTAATGTTATCTTTGACCTATTTGATACAATCAGATTCTCTGATTCATTTGGAAGTTAAATGCACCGTTTCAGTTAAAAAATAAGTTATTCGTCATTCATTGTTCTTTAAACATTGATTAACTGCAAAAGAAAAGCTTTTTGACCTGCAAGTCCCATAGACTTTGTTCAAAAGACTCTCGACTTGTCTCAGACGAAGAACTCTGTTTGACACAAAGCCTTAGTGTTGGTGGAGAACGGTGCACATAAGGACGTGGCTGCTTGACAGCTTGCTACACACTGGCATTCATGGCAAACCCGGTTACATAACATCACCAGAACTAAAATGACTCCACACTTCCTGACTTCAGGTCACACACACCAGAGGAAACATTTAGCTCAATTTAAACTAGGTTGAGGAATATGACTTTATGACTTCATGTCACCAAATAACCCGTGCATATCTGTGGGGGGTTCAAGGGCTGTTGATCAGCACTAAGAGGACGAACTATTCAGACTACATACTAGAGACCTCTTACTGTTAAACTTCTTTTTCTGGCTCAGATGATGCTGACACTAGACGACACCTTTTGCGTCATTACAGCTTTTTTGCTAAGTATCTGGACGCACAAGGTTTGCACATGTTAATTATGGGAAAGAGGTGGCAGTTAACCTTGTAACATGCGGTTAACGTTGTGAAAATGGTGGCGTTAAGATAACAACATTTCTTGGTTAGGGATATAATATATATCATGGGAAGGCTTAAAATAAAAAAAATAAAAAGCTGTGTAATTGTCAAAATATATGTACTTTTAAAGTTGAGACAAATATATAACTTAATAATTTGGAGGTTTTAAATACTTTTTTTTACTGAGTTTGTATTTTCTACAGTTGCACATAAACTACTCTTATAGTTTTTAAGCACATTTTTCAAATTTAATGTTTTATGGCCAAAAAAATTAACAAATAAAAGGATTTTAGATTTCTCCACCAAAACAATATCCTCACCATGGTCCGTTCTATCAGAATCAATCATAACGCCTCGATATACTTTTAAAAGTCAGTGGGTACGTTGTGTACAGTATGTGTATGCACAGTCCTATGATGTACAGTACACTTTTATGGAGTGGTCCGCCCACCGTTTATTGATCTAATTTCCTGAAAAAGCAACGCTGACCTTTCTTTTATCTGTTGAAGGTCACAAACAGTTTGACATCACTGCGGAGGTTTGTCTATTGATCGGGGAGGTTTAGTCCAGGTATCTGTACAGTATACATTAGAAGATAATGCAGTTATGTGTGTCATACTGTGTATATTTAGCTGAAGCTGGAAGCTTATTTTCAGGCAGATTGTTACATTAGTCCAGGAGCAAAAAAAAACCCTGCGTCATTAGATTTTATTCATTAGCCTCTCACTGTGCCCTTGTCACCAACAAATAATTAGAGCAGAGCTCAGTTGCATCCAAACTAATTTAAACATAGTGGGACATTTTGCGTGCCTGTGTGAGAGAAAGGTTTCAAGCCAGGCTATTATAATGACAGAAGATTTCAAATCGCTGCTACATATGTCACTTATGCATAACAGATGGGATTAGTTTTGGTAATTAAGTAATTTGTTGTTATCACTTCTGCATGATTTAATAAACTGAATGCTATAATTCCATTTGAGCTGTTGCATTTGTTGCATTATTGAGAGTAATCTAAAAAGGCTAATCTGTCACTTCACCTTTTAGTCGTAACTATATTATATTTCAGTTTTGTTTACGGTGAGTCACATTCATCCCCGTACACTTGATGCAGGGAGGGAGAAATATCACTGGAGACTGGGAAAGTAAATAGGTGTTCTCATTTGTGTGTTGTAAAGGTTCTAGGAGTGTACCTATTGCTGTAGTGATTGCTTGGGGACATTTTCCTGAAGGTGGTTAGCGAATGATTACAGCGGGCCATGTGGAGGGAGCGGGTGTCATAGTGACCTTGAGGGGAAAAAAGGACGTCAGAACTGTCATTTCCTTTTTTGCAATTCGCACTGCCATGGTCCTCAAACCTCCGACACACAAACACTTTTTTGTATGTTATCTCCACCAGGCGTAAGCCTGAGGAAAGGTTATGTGTATTAGGTCCTGTGTGTTGCCATGTGAGACCGGGACTGAGTGAGGGTGCTCTTCTGTGCCTACCCACGGCTAATCTCCCATTCAAATTGCATAATATTTTGGGGGGCCCAGTTTCGGCTCCATGCTCAAGGACCTCTTGTGGTTGCTGTGACTCACTCTTTGTCAAAACACCTTCTATTGCCTGTTTTATACTGCCATTGACCGCCTGCTGAGTACCCACATACTACTCTTAGCCAGACACTGGTCAGAAGGGGACGCTAGTGATGTCACAGCTGGGTGCATCGCAAAACCTGCAGTCGCTACTCTTCATCTTGAAGGACATCCTATTCCTAAAATGCATCTCGAGGAGCCAGGATCGAGGAGAAGAGCTACAGTATAAGCGAGGAAACACTAGTGTATCCTTGGCAGAAGTCTTATGGGCCCCTGTAAACAAATAAAAGAGGTGTTACAAAGCTGACAGGACAAATGAAACACTGCCTTTTGTTTTCATAAATTGTAGTTCTTTAAGAGGATCAGATGTGCCAACAAACTTTATGCCATTCACAGTTTGTGTAGGGCCTCAAAAGGCTCTGTTCTAACCACATTCCTAAATGACATTTCACCTTGACTTGGGCTACAACAAATGCATCTGCTTTAATCCTGGCATGAAGTTTTCAAGTGCAAACAGCTGCTGTTGTCAAATTATTATATCAATAAGATATTCAGCACTAATATGTTACATTTCATGTTGTCATATAGTCAGACAGGAACGTGTCTGCGTGTGTATAATATCACTCATTCATAAACTCTATACAATACATCACTCTTCATTTATTTTATACTTTTCATACAAGGTTAGTGCTGTAGAGGGAAAAAAATATCATTTAATGTATAACCTTTGTATTAAGTGTGACTCTCTGTGTTATACTGTTCTTGTGGCCTGCGCGAAAGCATGACCGGCTCCCTTCCACTTGAACTATGCTCGAACCCCTGACGTCTGGCTGTCTTTCAGTTGAACTATACTTGAACCTCTGATGACTGGCTCCCTTTATTCTGAACTATACTTGAACCCCTGATTTTATTATATGAACTGTCTTCCTTAATACAAAATGCCTGATCTGTATACCACACTGACGTGCCAAATGATGGAAGGTTGAAATATAACCTAGCCTGCACATTAACCTTTTCTTATCTGTCTGGGAGAAGAGTGTACCTTCATTTGGGAAATTCCCTTTCTTTACTAAGTATTGACTCTCTGTTCCATATTAAGTATGTCTATCCCTTCATTGAATGTAACTATTGACTCTTTGTTCTTATGCATATAAAAACCCTGGTGAAGATGCACTCAGGACCGATTCCTCGGCAGTCGTTGACTGTCACTTTGTTGGTTTCGGTCCTTTTGCGCAAAAGCTTATAAATATACAAAGATACATTTCTCTTTGTTGGTCTCCCTTATTCGGTCAACTTCCACCACAAGTGCGTCACACAAAAAAATATATATAAAAAAGTTGCAGTATATAGGCTATAGTATACACAGACATTCTTGTCACATTATGCTACTTTGTGAATTAAATCGTAAATATATAAGTTATAGACGTTGTAATGTTCATGTGACGGAGATCATAAAATAAAGTTTGTGTTCTGTTACAGTTTAAGTAGCTATTTCCCAGTAAAATAAAAAATGATACATTTCTCAGTTCAATTATACCTGTTCTGCGTTGGGACTTTGAAAGCGAGTATATCATGTTTGTAAAAATATTTGACTGGTACATTAGGTGCCAAATATGTTAGGTAGGGGTGTACGCTGTGCTTCTATAGAAATGTTATTATATAAAATAATTCAAAAAGATTCAGACCTTTGAGACCAGTTGATTAAATACCTCTGGCCAACCGGGCCTTGAGCTGATCCTCTGAATTTAAAAGAGAAGAATGAAAACCAGCAGACAGTGTTGCTCTTTGGAGCCAAACTTCAATTAAAATCAATTTTAATTTAAAAATGCCAGCCTTTTAAATGCCTGTTGCCTCGATTCCTCTCTCCTTGTGTTGCTTCCTCACCTCCTCCACTCAAATCTCTAGTGGGCGGGGCTAAGACGTGAGGAGAGTAGGGGAGGAAAGGTATTGAGGATGTACAAACTTGGAAATGATAAAGACCTTGAGTAAAAACATCAAAACACATCACAAACGTGAATTATAATAAAATACCTGTAAAGGTAAGACAGAAAAGTAATCTCAAAGACATCTAAAAACCAGAGTTTCTTGATGTGTCTGCTAAAACGAGGCATGAAGTCGAAGAGGGATCAGAATGTCCTGGACTTGCAGTTCCCCACCTCTCTTGAACCCTGAATGAAGGGCATTGTCACAACCTGATTGGCTAAGAGGGTAAATGCACCAAGCTGCTCTCAATTTTTAATTCGGAGCTGGTCGCTAACACCCTGCACAGCAACAGGTGATCTGAATAACCCTCCAATCAACTCAGGGGAATGTGATGTTCAGCTAAGATGAATTGGGACAAAAAATTCTACATAAAATGCATCAATGTAAATAAACTTGACTTTCCCGTGTTGAAAACAAAATCATAGCTACTTTTGAAAGCAGCTTTATTTCAAATGTCACTACATGAAACGGGAAAATCACACATGTGGAGGGAATATACTGTGGTAATGGGCCCAAACACATACACCAGGTAAAAAGAGAGCATCACACCGTACTGTGCAGCTGGATGACGACTCGGCCTTTGACCCCACTCTTTGTTGCGTTTCCAGATGGCTGCTGACATGAGCCTCCCCTTTCCTCTGCTCACAAAACTCTTGTTTCGATTGAAAGAAAGAAAGTCTCCCACTGACTTTTTCTGTAAAAACGTCTGTTATCTCTAGAAAGCAGAGTGGCATTGGATTTTGTTCTTTTTTCTTCCATCAGCATAAATCCCAGCTGCTTGTTGATCTCCGTCGCACTGAAAGAAACCCCTTCATCCAAACTTATGAAGTTGGGAAAAACGCTCGTCTGGCTCTAGCAGCTGCTTAAACTTCTCCCCTGGAAGCCACTCTTGGCTCAGCTAAGCCTGTTTGGGGAAAATTAGTAAAATGTACAAAAAATAAAAAAACGCATCAAGCCACAGTCAGCTGCCAGAAGAAGTGATGGGATAATTTCATATGGAAATGAGAAGACTGTTGTCCAAGGACCAGCACCAAAGGGGCTTGCAGTAATTGAATGTCACTCACAGAGGCTGATGTGGTTGCCTACAGTTTGACACTCCGCCTAACTGCGTCACATCTTTATGTAAGAAATTACTCAAAGTGAAAGCTTGTTACTTTGTGCTGAGTCATGTCCGGTTAGGATATGACTCCTGATGTCCTCTCGCTTTGTCACCAGTTGCTGCGTCACACCAGCTGGGACCCCGCAGTCACTTGAAGTTTTTTCTTTTGTGGCCCATTAACTACAGTCTATAGCAAGTTCATCAATGCCACTTTGAAATCACAAACATTGTTGCAGCTGCGAAGCCAGTTATAGGGGCGGCTGTGGCACATGAGGTAGAGCGCTTGTTAACCACAAGGTTGTTGGTTCAAACTGCAATATGTCATGAGCAAGACACCTAACCCCAAGTTTAATGGAGCCCACTGCTCCTCCGGGATGGGTTAAATGCAGAGAAATAATTTCCCCATTGTGGGACTAATGATTGATTATTATTATTATTATTATTATTATAATTTAACTGCTGTCATGGCCGACTTAATGGAGATTACTCAAAAGAAAAATGGCATGTTGATACGGGCAACTCTGTCCAATTTATTACCTCAGTTAACATTATAAACATGAGTTTATGGTCTCAATCTCTAGTTTCAAATCTTATTCAATACAGCATGATGTTCATTTAGTAAGTTTTAAAAATAGACCATAAAGCAGGATATGCTTCATCGGTTGCAAAAAAATAACTACATGGTGACGGCCCTGTTCCAAATTGGCGACAGCGAAATTGTTGGACTCAAGGCTTCATAACGGCAGTCCACAGACCAATGGATGGCGTCATGATGACTATGTCCACTTCCTATATACAGTCTGTGGTCCCAACCCATCAAAAGCTTGATCAGTGGCCCTCTGCGTCTGATACCAAGACTTAAGCGTCATAAGACATGTATGAAACTGTATGAGGCTTCAACTAGCTTCAATGTAACCTGTCCACGTCATCCACGTCATTATTAGACGCTCACAGCAACTGATGTAGTATAAAGAGCAAGAATGTCCATGTAGGTCAATTAAATCGGATGGCTCAAACAAACACAGGACAAAATCGCTATTTTCCATCATCGATTTCAGACGCAGACACCATTTTTCTTCCTGGACTTGATAATGGAAGAAGCAACGAGTGAGCCTTCTTGTTTCTACCTCATGTCTGATCGGAGTTGCACAATATGCAGTACTAATCTGACAGGATGTACGGATCGGGTAGCGATTGGCACCGCTTGTTGCCTTCTTGCTGATAAATTACATGATAATGTGATGTCGGATCGATGCAAAGACATTGCTGATATAATTTTTTTATTGGTATCATAACAACTCATAGATAGATAGATAGATGTTATATCAGGGTTGTTGTATTGGACTACATTAACATTGCATCGGCAAATCTGATAAAGACACCACTTGGTGTATATTTTGTTTGATAGGCAGTTGTTTAAAACTTGATCCTCTCACAGTGAATGTAAAAAAATGATCCAAAGAAAATATGGAAACATATGTAAATCCATTCAGGGCGATGGAAGATGCCTATATAGAAGAAAGGAGACCCCTTTTGTACCGTTGGCTCAAGCTTAACCACGGTATGATGTGATCATTTGAAATGCCGATCATGCACATATTATATGGAACATGCAATGCCCGTGCCTCCAGTGTCTTACAATAAATCTTAACGCAGAAAAACTCATTATATTTGGAAATGTTCACATGGAACTAAATATGATGGTTGATTGTGTTGGACACTGGCTTTGATCGCAGGATAATTCAGGCCATATTCTCACAGCAGCACTGAAAGACAGCAGTAATGTCGTGATGCAGTGCTAGACTTCTCTGCTGGATGTGCTCCTCGCGGAGCCCCAATATGTGGGCCACGTTAGCTTAATAAGTGCCCCCGGGGGTTGGAAATTGTCTCTTTTCTTGTCAAAATAATAAGGTATTTGTTATTCCTCACGGGACTTTATGCATGCTCGTTGTGTGCATGGAGGAGGTTTCATTACCTCGCTTCTGAGGTGATTAGTATGATTTTATCTGAGGCGATCACAGCTGTTGTAATTGCCCATGAAAGAGTTTGTACAGGTTAGTGATTTTCGTAGTAAAACGTCCATCTGTATGTCTTTCTTTTCATTCCTTCCAACAGATTTTCTAACACACCTAGCAAATCTCAGTTATGTGCTGTTGTGTTATGTAATGATGTGCACTTCCAGTCCTGTGATTTGTTTATCTCATCCCGTCCTCGCAGACCAATAAAACTTTATTGATATTTGCAGCCGGAGCAACATGTTCTTCTGGGGCCCCCTGGATACACACATCTAGGAACACGAGTTATTAGGGCTTGGGCAGCCTGGGAGGCTGGCAGTATAAACCAGAGGAAAAATAATCCGTGAAATGACCGAGCAGTGAAATTCACAGAGAGGAAAAGAAAAACACTAAAAAAAGCTGGATGTTTTATTGTTCAACAGACACCGTGTTCATTGTGTTCTGGATGATTACTTTTTGCAAAGTGTTCTATCCGCTCACTGAAGAAGGCAGTGGGAAACGGCAAGAAAAAGATAGTAAGTGGACTTGAGTTAAAAAATATGGTCAATAAATCTTGATGCACCCTTTGTGCAAAGGTGCAGAGCAACACATATCTATATTGTAGCCCTCACTCCATGTCTAACATCCCATCACATAAAGCATTAAAAAGTCTTGATAATATGTCCCAGAACTCTGATGTTTGACTAAAGGACTACTCAAGCGGTCTAGTGTTGCATGTCCACGGAGGGACCTGAGAGAGATGGAAGAAAAAAAGTATTGTTCAAAATCAAAGCAGTGCTGGATTCAATTCCCTTTGGATCAAACTCTAAAAAACCTGGACGGCCCCATCAACCATAAGAGCAGGAACCGTAGCAAATATTTTTACATGTAAAATATGGTATGGCATCATCTGGAGACTTCTAGTGATGCGTAGAGCAGAAAATAGCAATTTTTCTGAGGAAAGGGTTGGCAGCACTGCTCTGCAGTTTGTATAAACTCACAAAACACAGAAACCAGAGCTTAAACTAGAAAAGTGCACTCAGTAGAGTAGAGTGCAGATTCCGCCAGATGTGTCCACCATCATCTAACCCCCCATCTGTTCTGGCTCCGTTTAGAGACCAGTGTGTAATCCAAAAGACTCTTCCCCATCACTTATGCCCACAACTGGTAAGCAAGACATGGGAACAAGATAATATATAAATGTATTAATCATGGAGGAAATTTGTGTGCCAGAGTTTCATTTAAGATTACAACAGAAGAATAGCAAAAAACAATAAAATAAAAATATAAACATACATGAACAATAGAATAACAATTATTGTGTGTAAAAGAAACAATACTGACACCATTGCAAAATAGAACATAATATCAATAAGAGTAACATAAATAAATAAAGTAAAAAATAGAACAAATAAAATACAACAACAAAGATTAAATACAACAGTAAAATATAAAGTGTAAAAGAATTGATACTGACACAAGTGCCCTTATGGAAACTAAAATAGAAAAGTAATATAGAGCATGATATTCAGAGTGATATTTCAATGATAAATTAGTAGAAAGTTATAATGCACGTAGATTAATCCAAATAATATTGCACATGAAATTGAATTGTAATTTTGCAGGTTCTATTGCACATGGTGTGGTTTTTATTTTAGTAAGTATCGTATTTTTCAACTGACCTTCCTGCAGAAGGGGGAGGAGCTACACAGTTTGATGGCTACAGGTAGAAAAGACTTCCTGTGGCGTTCTGTGGTGGATCGCAGTCTACGGACAAAAGTGCTCTTAAGTGACTAGAGTAGTTTCCTCAGCATCCCCCTCTCCTCTTCCTCTCATATTGATGAATGTTTTTGCAGTGTTTATTTATGGGCAAACCTTTACCTCCACTGTACATTTACTGCCAGGAGACCACTTCTCTGTTAAACGTTCCCCTCTGCAGCAATTGCCAGTACCTGTTTTGCCCCGAATGCAACTTTGGTCTCTCTGTCAGGGATGGGCAAATAGATACTGTAGGTCGATACTTAGATGCTCACTATCTACTCATTTGGTATTGATTTCTTAAAAAAAAAAAAACATACAGTGGGTACGGAAAGTATTCAGACCCCTTTAAATTTTTCACTCTTTGTTTCATTGCAGCCATTTGCTAAAATCGAAAAAGTTAATTTTTTTCACATTTATGTACACTCAGCAACCCATCTTGACAGAAAAAAACAGAAATGTAGAAATTTTTGCAAATTTATTAAAAAAGAAAAACTGAAATATCACATGGTCATAAGTATTCAGACCCTTTGCTGTGACACTCATATTTAACTCACATGCTGTCCATTTCTTCTGATCCTCCTTGAGATGGTTCTACTCCTTCATTGGAGTCCAGCTGTGTTTAATTAAACTGATTGGACTTGATTAGGAAAGGCACACACCTGTCTATATAAGACCTTACAGCTCACAGTGCATGTCAGAACAAATGAGAATCATGAGGTCGTAGGAACTGCCCAAGGAGCTCAGAGACAGAATTGTGGCAAGGCACAGATCTGGTTTTTTTCTGTCAAGATGGGTTGCTGAGTGTACATTAATGCGAAAAAAAATGAACTTTTTCGATTTTAGCAAATGGCTGCAATGAAACAAAGAGTGAAAAATTTAAAGGGGTCTGAATACTTTCCGTACCCACTGTATATACAAAGTGAGTGGCTGCATCACTACCATCACCATTTATGTCTGATGTTTGTGCCAAAACAGCCCCGACATATTCAGCTTGCCCATTTCAAATGACTGTGAAAGCCAGTGGGACATCAGAAGTATTATGGAGACTCATTATTTAATCACAGTATTTCTGTAAAATGATGGACTATTTTATTGCACTTAGTGGCATAAAGCCATCTTTGTTTTTGTAATAAATGTATTAAAATGGCCATTGAGTGTTATTTTTAAATCAAATATCCATATAAGAAATGATCAGGTATAGGCATTGTTAAAGTTGTGACAAAAAATATTGCTATGATATCGATTTAGACAAGTTTGTTATCGACCATCCCCACTCTCTCTTGTTCAACCACACATACTATTTAGGCACATATGCTGCCCCATTGAGCCACAAACATAAGCCTCATAGTTGATGGGGAAAAAAAGATCAGAAATACTACTGGACCGACGCTTGCGGCCAGTGGTTAAAAAGAGTGAGGAGTCAGCAGTCAATGAGGGGAATTTTTTTTTTTTTTTTCAAAAAAGTGGTAATCGACCCAACCAAAGAGGTCCCTGACCACACAGTAGGAATTTAACAACAAAAATATTAAACTGATGGGTCCAGTAGAATGCAAGAATAGTCATGAACAGACAGACACATAATCTCCCAGGATCATGCCTGGTGGAGAAAATAAGGTGTATTATTGCTGTAAAGAATGTTTTATCAGACAGAACTGAATTATAATTACATTCTTCTGCATGGCATTGCATGGGACATTTGTATACAGTCCCTTTAACTTCTATGTGAAATGTTTAGTGCATGTAGGTGAATCAGAGGGAGAATGAATAAAAAAACAACGTCCCCCTGTGTCATTACAAATACACAGTAATGAATCTAAAAATAGATTCAAATAAATTAATTTTTCTGATGGATGGAGATAATGTTCCGGTCGGTAGGTCACCCGCGAAGCAGTTATTAGCCATTATCACACATCCAATACATCAGTGCCAGCATTATATTAACCCTTTGAGAACATTTTCACAACAGGTGAAAGTAAACTAGGCACCAAAACATTTCTGTAAACATAGTTTTTTCTAAATCTCTTAGCATTATGTTTGGCAAGTAATCTTTACCTATTCTCAGAGGGAAAATAAAGTTTTTCATGTTTCTTTAAAGCATGTAGCAGTCAAAAAGCAACATTATTATTCATTTGGAGTTCTGTCTGCATCCACCTGGTGAATGGCAGTCTCCACCAACTCAATGAGGAATGCTGAATGCTTCACTATGCTCACTAGCTAGTCTCTAACTGTGTCTGTTTGCCATGGGTGCTGTGCAGGTAATGTGCAGTGGCTTTTTAGCACTTGTCCTCTGAAAAACCGAAGATAGCTGTTTGAGATTTAGTGAAATCTAGCGGTGAGGTCGTGGATTGCAAACAATGAAATACCCTTAATGCTCACCCCTTCCTCTACAAGTGTATTAGAGGACTACAGTGGCCTTTTAGGTAGGATAGGTATCTTTAGGATTTACAAGGCGCTTCATCAATAATCTGTTCTTCTTCATGACTAAATAATTGCTTTTAAAAACATATAGAGACATTTAAAAACAAATAAATTCAGAACTTGATAAGGAGTTATTCACGATTTAGATGTAACTAAATATTGTTTCTAGAATATCGACAGTAACATTTACAACAGCATAGTCACTATACAAAGTCATAAGCAGCAAGATAATAAATTACACCAAAACATTAAAAACACCAGTTACGCTTATCAATACTTAATACTTTGCCTGGATTAATACAGAGTTTCAGTACCCATCCCTCCCTTCAGATATTGCAAAAGGCTCCGCCAGAGCCAGTGTTTAGTTTGTCCGTTCTGGGCTCCTGTAGGAACATGGCGGTGCAGCATGGCAGACGCTGTGAAGAGGATCCATTCCCTACGTAGAAATGAATGGCTGTTTCTAATCTAACGAAAACACAAAGATTCTTAGTTTCAGATCATTAATCACTGATGACAACACGATATACAATACAATATACTATTTCTGCTAATGGATCCCCTAAATGTTTCACACTGTTCCTTTAAAACATATTTCTTATAGTGTGACTATTCCCATTGCTTTTGCTACAGTGTTTACATTGATTTGACACAGTTGCTGCGTGTTACATCAGCCCCCCATTTATATACCAGTGCTACAACGCTGGTCATGCAGGATGGAGGCTGAACATGGGTGTAGAACCATATAGGATTTTCAGTCAGATATCGATGTCAATAACTGGAGAGGAAAATGAATGAAGCTCAATAGAGCTCATTTTGTACTCTCAAAGTGTAAAGGGCAACGCTGCAGACTGCAATCGAGTGTTTGTCACCATTCAATTGTGAGTGTTAAACCCTCTACAGGCAGGACTTTGTGTCTATAAATCCTAACACTGCAGGACAGTGATTTTAATTTAATGTTCTGTCCTGGATGACTCCTTTAAAGCCATTTAGCCTCCCCCAGTTTGCTGAGGAACATATTTTATTTTCTTTCATTTCATTAAATAACGCTTCCCTGCACAATACTTTAAAATGACAAACTTGACCTCTTCTGTTACAATTAATCCCATCTGGACAGGCCTTTATATAACCCTTGGTATTTTACAGTCGGTCTTTGCTCGGGGGTGTTGCGTAAATGTCAAACTAACCATAAGCAAAGCAGGGTTTTGCTGCACATTCTGCCGAGATATGAAATACAGGCTGTGAAATAGAAGCCGATTTCTGACACTGATGTCTCTGTGAGAGGGCAGTGTTGGCTGACAGTATCAGCATTCCAGTTAATACAGTACTTCTGACTGAGCCCAGAAAGAGAGGCATAGCAGTGATTACTCGGACGGATATCATCTTAAAGATAAAGGCACATGATGTATCTAGCCGTTCCCAGGGATGAAAATGGGTGATAATAGGTTTTCAAACTTCATATAGCCGTAAACGTATATGTGGGTGAGTGCCGGGGATTAAATGAGACAAAGACTAGGCTTTTTAAATATTTTTCAGACTTTCTATATATTTTATTTACTAGAAGAGATGCAAACATTCCAGATTCCAAAATAAATACAATACAAAAAAAGCCATGGGCTAAGCTTTTATTTTTTAGGCATGTTATGTTTCTTCTTCATGGGCGTTACAACATTTTAGGTGTAGGAATATTTCTTGTTACCAACATTCAACTGGAGTTTCCCCGACTAAGAATTAACACAGTCTAATCTGATTGGTCAAGTCTTACCTATTGTTGTTAGACTGATTGTTTCTTTTTGTGTTCTTGCTCATTGATCCGTATAATAAATTGACGCTGCACTTCTCCAATCAAAAGCTGCGGATTCAACGTTTCAGTTTGGAATCTTGCTTCCAGTATTGATTAGGAATTGTGACCTCCCTGATCTGCATGCCTAGTGAGACAATGGTGGGTTGTATTAATTCAATCTCACATCACAGCTGTGTTCGTTCAAAACAGGACTCAAGCCCACCAACATGACTCCCAGACACGTCTGATCTGCACTCTGCTGAGTGTACTTTTCTGCATTTATTTTGATAGTGTACATTACAAAAGCATACTGAAAATAAATAGAACGTTTGAATGCTGTGCAACAAAATGTCCATGGTTCTATTCAAACCGGGCACATTTGTTTGCAACACATGTTGGAAAGGCAAAAAGCCACTGTAAAACCCATGTTGATAGATTTATAGATTTTGTAAAAACAGTCAATATCATTGCCTGCTGTGTTTTTGTGATTGGAGTTGCCAACACAGAGTTATATGTTTTAGGTTTTTATCTATTAGCGCATTGCCGGGTTGCTTGGCCCCCTGGGAAGTTCCACTTACAGTGTTTGTAGAGAACTGCTCATCGCTCATTGATGCCAGGGAAATGAAGAAGGGTTTGCTTGTAAAGTTAGTACATCCAGATTTGCGGCAGCAAAAGTTAACCGCAGTCAGTTAAAGGCCCGCTGCGGCGACATGCTCAACTCGGTTTGCAGCCTTGGAGTCCTACTCTTCGGCTGCACGGGGCCCCGTCTCTTGTTCATTCACAATTATTCAATTGTGGCACCAACTTTTACACTGCACACCTTTGAGTCCCCGGCAAAACATTTTCCTAGTGTGAAGTGGATCCGATGAATTGTTCTTGAGATATATAAAAGACACACACACACACACATATGCAGACAGAGATTTCTTGATATAACATTGTATGTAATTCAAGCCCTGCCAATAGCATTTGAGCAAATTCGAGGGCCAGCTATAGCAAAACTCTACGGAACATTAAAATCTAAATCTTGGTCCAGAGATGCTCTCTACCAAATTTGGTGACAGTTGCTCAAACAATGTTGGAGCTCAGCATAAAAAATCTGATTTTGGACACATTTTATAATGGCATAAAATTGATCTAGATGCTACTGGGTGTTACTTATATAGACAGATTATTCTGGAAGCCACAAAATCCAGGAAAACAAAAGATTTTTGTTCCTGAGGCAAAAGTTACATGGAAAAAAAAATTAAACTTTGTCGATGTGAGCCACCATCTGGTAGATCAGGTGAACGGTTGTCGAGATGTGTGAAGAACACACACCCACCCACACACAGACAGAGATTTCTTGCTTGATAGTTAAATATCTATGAAACACATCATTTTGATGTATTAATGCATTTATAATGTGCTACCACAATGAGGATGACAGAACAAATTCTTTATTTAGTAATGACACTTTTACATTTGTAGCGTGATTGCTGGTAGCAGATTTAATAAATAATAAGTCATTAAAATCAGGATATGTAACTAGTTTAAATAACTCAATTAGGATTTAGAAACCCTTAAATTAGTATAAAAGAACGATAGTACTCGAACTTAGCACCATTAGTTTACCTAACAGAATTTGACATAGGACTTAAGTTGGACGCCACCCTATTTTGGAAAAATAGGGAAAACTTCAAAATGTGATATTAATCAATCTAATCTTTATTTCAGGGTTGCTACGTAACATCAAACTCGTTTACATCTGGGAATGGTATTGTTTCACCTGACGTCTCTGATGGGCAGATTGGAGGTAGAGCTGCATGGAATGGCGGCTGTTCCTCTGAAGGCCTCGGCATCTGGTTGGATGATTGTAGTTGGTTGAATCACACTCTTCCATCTCTGGCTCAGTGGCAGTTGATTCGGCTTTCTCTGATGTCTTCGTAACCTGGTCGTCTTCTTCGTTGAGGTTCGGCTTGAACTGTTCTTCCTCATCTTCATCTCTCTCGGCACGAGGATGAGTCATCTTTTCACACCCCTTTGTAACAGCAGGGTCATTAGGGCTCTCAATAGTTGCTGGAATTAATCTTGAGCACCTTGGTGCATCGCAGGTCGGAGCTGCATGGCACATTTGACTACATAGGAGGGCCGTAGTTAGACCAGGAGCAGAATACCAGAGAATCAGCAGAACCGGCAGAGCCACGAGGAAGAAACCTGGTGTGCAGGATTCAAAGTCAATCAATCATATTTGTAGTATTTCAGAAACCAGGTGGAGGAAGGCACTTCTTCAGGTTCTTGCATCTCATATCGGCCGGAGGTCCTCTCAGCCTGTGGAGAGGTTTCTGCTCACAGGGCCTTCGAGCCTGCAGACGGACAGAGACCACCCTTTAGCGTCAACGTCCAGAGTTGTGTTCTCTGGAAGAGAGTGACAAGAGAGCGAAGTCCTCTGACGTCTCCTTGCTTTATCTTCTTGAGAAAGGGTGGCAGTTCTATTGCACCTCTCCCATCTTAAAACTGTCTTGATTATTTCCTTTAACCTTACTTTATCGAATTAACACTAGTTACTTAAAAAGTAATTTTAACTCTTTCATATTTTAACTCGGTGCTATCTCAGCTGAAGAATGATACCAAATAGTTTGATTTGAATAACTGAATAAAACCTAAACAATTAGAGACTGAATGAATTAAACAATTACACAACATAGATATACATTGTTATCATGACAGAGACAGAGCTATGTAGATATACATGTATGTGTACCTATATGCATAATAAATGAATGGATAACATTAATCTCAATATTTCAGCACATCAGTGTCCTGTGTGAGACACAAGAACGAGGCGGGGGGGAAACGTCTCTCCCCCTCTGTGTTCCTGTGCTGTGGTTGAGATAAAGTTATATGGCAGGAAACTAAGAGAATTGCAGACAGTTAGCTACCATGAAGTTAACTATCTATAACTTTATAAACTCAGATGTTTTAATACAGATTATAAGATATAAGAACTTACTATGACCAGAACAAAAAATTCAAGTAAAGGTTTCTTTAACTTGTTTAGTACAATTGGATGCTCTTCTTTGTCCTCAGGAATGTGAATGCTCATAAAACCCAGAAAGGTTTGGTCATAAAACATGGAGTCACCCAAGAGTTATTATCTTAAGATAGTCCAGGCACAGGGGAGAAACCACTTAGTGCCATTATAGGTCATGAGAGCAGTTCCTGAAGTTAGTTGATAGATTTAGATCTTCTCATTGACACTTAGATTTATGTCATGGTGGATGTTCCCAGGGGGCCAATCACCCCTGATGAATGTGCACTATTATCCATAGATAAACAGAAAACACACCATCAAATCCAGTGCACCCTTTCAGGTTTTTTTTTAATTCTACCCAGCATCCTCGCCTGTTCACTTCCTCACACTTGACACTCTTCCTGTTTAGGATTTCAGACGGGTGTCCACTGTCATAAATCAGCGAGACAAATGGCCTGGGACATGAATAGAATAGAGATACCTCAACTGGCTATCAATTATCTTCCAGTGCAGAAGACTGCCTGCCGTCCGCGGCACAACGACAAGCTTGAGATATAAGGCTTGTTATTGAATGTGCTGTAACTAAAACTAATTTGACAGAGCAGTTCTTCGGGCTCACACACATATAATCAATTTGCTCACTGTCAGATTTGTATTACAGTAGGCAGAATATAAAAGCAGGCAGGAATCACTTCAGAAACCAAAGGGGACACCTGGGCCCCCGTGGTATGTTGTGCTAACTTATCACTGCTGTCACTGGCTCCAGACAGCTGCTAAATGCTGCTGCTGCTGCTGCTCGAACAGCCTGGAAAGCACGTGGCAAAAACACTGAGAGAGTCTGAAAGCTGGGCTGTGAGCGTCCTGCTGCAGCTGCTGCAACCATGAGCAAGAATATATGAAAATAAAAATAAAAATGCAACTGCAAAGAAATAATTTGAGTGTGCATGACAAAAGAGTAGATATACACATAGACACACACACAGATGTGCATACACACTGAGACTCACCCTACATTGCAACCCGGTGCAGCCGTGGAACAGCTGCATGATTTTTAAAGTGGGGGGTGAGTTTTGTCAAAAATACTTATAATCATCATTATCCCAGCGCTCTTCCAGCTGGGAGAGTCAACTTTAAGACATCTAGGGACAAACTTCTCGAAAACTTTCAACAACTTTCACCGCTTGTGCTTTGCTTTTAACAATGGGATTTTTTATTTTTCAACATGCCGTGTCTAGTCAGTTTCGTACGTGCCAATTTTGGATCGTTACGTAGCATACACTGTCTTTTCAAAATAAAATGGAAACAACTCGGTCAGGTTTAGGAAAAGATTGTTAACGTAAAATAAGTTGTAAAGTAGGCTACGTTAGGTAACTTTATGTAACTATCCACCCCTGACCTCCTCCCTACGATGGCTTGATCTTGCTAGGATAATTAAAATGACATGGAAATTTTGGTTATTAGTAAAGTCATCCAATGGATTACAAAAATATAATTAAAATGCTTTTGTATTACTTTAAATCCAACATTGATAATTTTTCTCTTTTTAAAATATCTTAAAATATTTATAATGCAAATATAATCAGTTTTGCATATTCAGCATTTACAGGTGTGCAAATAAAAAAAGACCCTCACAAAAACAGCAGTGCCACAAACTACATGAGCAGTGTGTATGCAGTAGTAGTAAAAGAGTGACATATACTTAGATAATGCTCAGCGACCACTGGAATCTCTGTGTCTGTTTGTGGCGTCACTCCGAGATCAATCAACTTCATCAGTTTGAAAAGATATCTCTCAGCTTAAGAGAGTGAGTAATGAACTCTGTACAACTATGAGACAGAGGCGGATGTCTGTGTTCTCCCCGCTGGCTATTGAATCTGAAGTACTCATGGAAATAGACTTTAATGATTTTGAAAGTACAAAGTCAGGAAAGAAAATGTTCTGCTAAAGGTAAAGCCATAATAACCATAATTCCATTCTTTTTTCTGGGACAAATATGGGAAGCTGTGGCGATTTGATATTTGTGGTATGTTTTTTTGCTCAGTAAGTGATGTTTGTAAATACGTTGTATGTATGGGTCTTACATTTTCTGTAATGCGTGTGTTAAGCACACAGATCATGAAGTAAAATAGCGAGTAAAAAAGAATCTGTTTTGTGCTTGCATCTCCCTCTCTCTTATCTGCTTCCGTTCAGCACTGGACAGCGTCGCTGCTCGTCCTCTAAACAAAGCCAACAGCGCTGTCCATGGGCCTGAACAACAGCTAAACAGATTGTATGGTATGGTACTGTATAGAATGTTTTTATTTTTTTACATAAAAAGTTTCTATTAAGGATGTCGGACAAAACTTTGAATGTCTGTCATTATATTTTAGGATGTCATCACTTAAAACACCCTTTTTTAAATTAAATCTACTTTTTCTAATACATATAACTTGTCGGTGCTTGCCTCCCTTTGAGTGCAGCAAGCGGGAGAGTTTGATGTCCACAGTAAATAAAAACAATATTTTTTAAAGGTTAAATGCCAACAAATATGTGTCAAAACTGAATATTTCCTTAAATAAAAACATTTTGTTTTAAATCTATCTTTTATATCAATAAATGTTGACTTTTGGACTTTACAGCGCTCTGGAGTTCGTGGAGATGTTTTAATCTCGAGTCACCAAACGGGTAAAATCCGGGTCTGGCAATCCCCATTACACTTATGGATTAGACTCTAGACCTATGGCCATCGAATGTGCTCCTTGCAAAACACCAGAAAAAATAACTCTGGCAAGACAATGCCTATGAATGCCCCCCAAAAAGGCCAATAATAAAATGCGCAACAATAACTGGCTTGTATACTGGCTTTTTTTGTTGTTCTGGGAATGGTATAAAGGTTAATATGAATGGCATGATAGGCAATTCTAGTTATAAGTACTTT
Organism: Anoplopoma fimbria; assembly: GCF_027596085.1. Lineage (NCBI taxonomy): Eukaryota > Metazoa > Chordata > Actinopteri > Perciformes > Anoplopomatidae > Anoplopoma > Anoplopoma fimbria. The sequence goes on along the minus strand of NC_072466.1, from coordinate 22,363,413 downwards.
CTGTTCTTATTTTTATTCCAGAACACCCAGAACTCATCAGATGAAGGATGACACACTTACAACAGGGATTTCTTTTCAAACAGAGTTTCACGCATTTTAATAGGTGAGGGAGGTATATATAATAATAGATATTTAATATATCATTATCATCTAGAATGCATATCATATTTGCTTCACACCATGTTAAAAGTGAGAACGTGAGCAAGAAAGTGAGCTTTCCACAGTCGTGCATTCTACTGGCACCAAGAGAGACGAGGTCTGTTACCAAGCCTACAAAGAACCCCGTATTTGATCTGACTTTCATCTCGGTACAGGTTCATGACCAGCCTGGGGCTATATATATATATATATATATATATATATATATATATATATATCTCCTCTGGTGCATTCCATACAGTTCATGCTGCACTATTCTATCTGATGAAAGAAGCACACAAGATGTAAAAGCAACACATATCTTGAAGGAGGAGGACGTCCCAAGGTTACGGACCAGCTCATGAATCCAAAGCATGGACACAGAGCGATGGTGGTGGAGGGGGGGGATCTATATACATGTAGATAGATCCAGACAGAGAAGATGAGGGATATTAGCATGTGATTCATGAGCTGGAGGACGCCCCTTTTCCCCTGCAGACATCAATCATTCATCTCTCAAATGGTCATGAATGAAATGACTGAGATCAGTCCGTCCCATGGTGTTACACTGTGTGAGAAGGTGGAATGCTTCATTTGCTGAATGATGCCTTTCTGAAGGACAATGCTCAATGAAGCTGGATTGGAACCAAAGCCGGGCTCAGACAACAGGAGTTTTGGAAAATCTCAAAAGACGATTTTGAAATTAGGTCGCATCACGCTCGTAAGGGGAAACTTCACAGTTGTTTTTCTCTCTAAACGAAAACATGCACACAATGATGTGATGCGATATGAAACCGTGACGGCTCCTCTTTTAACCCTTCCGTGGACTGAGCATGTGCTACTGCTGTAGTAATGCTTTTCAATAGGGGGAAATAAGGACTGTTGACAGTCAACAAGAACGAGAGGTGAGATTTATTGTCGGTCAACAGTAGTAGGCCATGCTAGCTAATGTTAGCCTCAAGGGCTGTAATGTTTAGCATCGCTCTGGACCAAACATCTGTATCGACCACAGTCCTGGACCAGATGTCCTCCACTAATGCATAAAATGTCCAGCTGATTGAAAATAGTCCACCTGGATATTCTAAGCGTCAAACACTTCCTTTTATACATTCTGGTGATTTTATATACACCAATTTATGGTGGAAATATCTTTTATGCTAAGTAAAAACACAAAATTCAGGTGCCAGCAGACAATTCAAAATATACAAAAGGCTTTTGCAACATAGAAAAATAAAGTTTGTCGTTAATATATGCAGTGAGAGGGATATACCAACAGGCCTATTGGATTCCGTATATATTATATATATATAGTTCAATATAATGTTTTTACTTTTGAGAAATTGCTGAAATATGGTTCTTTCTTGGTTCTTTTTGGCCACTCCAAGTACCCGTACCATAACACCACGAATAGACAAGCATCAAATCCAAGTGGAGGAGGTTTTAGCAAACTATGGCTAACTAGACCAGCAGTCAGACTGGAATCCCTCCAATAGTAGCGGCCTAAAAATATTATTTTCAGCGTTCTGTTGTACTTAGCTCCACCCTCTCGTGTCACATCTGTTTAAAAAACCCCCGAGATGACTGACAAGCACACACACACAGTTTAGCTTTCGCTTTCATGCATTTGGCTTGTCTAAATGGGATGCAAGCACCTTATATCGATAGGCAGAGAGGCAACTCGTAGTGAGAAAGTAGCGGGCTGGAAATGGTTTAATGTCCGGCCATCCGGAAAACTTACAACTGCTTACAAATGACAGATAGCATGACATGGTTTGACAGTTACATTGAGTCCAAGGTGGAACATTTACACGAACACAGGCTGTCCTTCTCGTGTATTTATCGATCTGAGGACTAATACGAATGAGACTTGACAGATTTCCTTTTCCGTGATGCAGAAGTTAAGAGGAAGTGCGAGTGCACATAGATTCACTGCAAATATGAGTGCTCACAGGAGCACAGTCGCACTCTGGGTGGCACAAAATTGGGATGTAAAAGTTTACGTGTGTTGAAAATGTTTTAACCCATTCACTGGAGCTCACCCCAGAGGCTTTGTGACTGCACAACTGGTTAGTAAGTTGAGAGTATACAGCGTCTCTACATCACTCCTCCGCATTCCAAATATGATAACTTCCATTGATTGGTTGCGGAAAAAAACAAACATGGTGACGAAAAATCCAAGATAGTTACGTCACAATGACTACGTCAACTTTTTATATACACTCAATGGCGTGTATATTGCTGTACAGGACCTCCCAGGAAAAGCAGCCTCATCAGTGATTTCAGCGAGGAATTATGACCCTTGTCTGAGGGGAGAAAAAGGAGAACAATGGTGTAAAAACGTTTATGCTTTAGGGGTTTTTGTGCGATCTGCACACTCTCCCACTGCATTAAATCTAGCCAAACGTTGTACATAATAAATCTTATAACTCGTTAAACAGATTGCTAGCACCATTATGTTTGCTAGTATGGCTTTAATAAGTCGTGTACGATGTGTTTTCATGCTGACAGTGGGCCCCTATGAATCACAAAGGTCCTCTTGGAGTTTGCAGTGCTAATAAAGATGATGTTGGTGACGCGAGCTTTTTCACTGAACGTGGGCAGCCCTGCATCCTCTGACCAGATGGAAAAATCTGACTCAGGAGCACAGTCAGAAACCGGGCAGGCGATGACAAAAGAAGGAGATTCACACGACCAAGCCGAATCGAAAATTATTCAGGAATTTTATTCAATAGTGGAAAGCTTGAACTAAAAGTGGCAAGGTGAGGGCAGGGTGTTTACTTTCATGTCAGTGGTAAAAACTGTCTGAGAAACTGAGAAATCCTCAGATTTTAATTCCTACCCTGAGCTAGACACTCCATGTTCACATACATAGCTGACCTCATAGAAGTCCACTCTATTTTTAGGCATATGTTCCCTTTAATGTCTTATGATTCCCAAGGCTCTTACCTCAGGGGGTCTCCCTTTTAAAAAACAGCACTGACTCACTAAGAAAACAGAACCCTGTGACTCATGCTTCATTGTTATTCTCACTTCTAGAGAGTCACCAAGAAATCACCTCGACATGCGTCCAACTAAATAAGATTTTCTTTACAAAATGTACAAAAATAAGACATGTACAATAATAAGCATAGTGCACAAGTTCTCATTGTGCTGCTTCACAGGTGTGTGCCAAAAGTGCCTAAAACTGCATTTCCTCGAAAGGCTGCTTGAGTTTTGCTCCAATACCAAGTAAATCCCCCCAGACCCCACTGCTAAAAGGGTCTCTATAGCTAATATACCAGTTGCAGTTGATCTTTTATTAAACTCACCCTTTTAAATTATATTAAGGCTTAAAGTTAGACATAATTGAGGGTGTGGCCACTTTGAGTGACAGATTGGTTCCGGCCCAGGTTGCCAGCTGCTAGCTCTCTGCTCTGCTGGGTTACCCTGATCAGCCTCCGCTCCTCAGGAACCTTTGAGTGACGTCTCTATGTTCAGGACTAGTGTAATGCACCATGAAGACGGATTGCACCATACAAGATAGTTATAACATAGACTCAACATAACTAAAAATGTACACCTACCCCGAGCAGGTCTAAGTCATCCCATAAATAATTTTTCAATGTCCAATTAAGTTTATTACATATGCTATTGGACCACATGTGTATACCCACCACATTCTCACGGCAGATCATGAAATAGTTACGAAATGCAATCTGTGTTTTCATGTACAGGGACACAAATTGTCCTTTTCTTTTCTGACAGTTGGATCGACTTCTTTTTGAGACAATGTTACAAACGAAAGTTAGGTTTAGGTAACAAAACCATAAGGTTAGGGTTAGGCAACAAAACTACTTAATTAGGTTTAGGCAACAAAACCACCAAGTAAGGTTCAGACAACAAAACCACTAAGTTAGTTTTAGGCAACAAAACCACTAAGTCAGGTTCAGGCAACAGAACCACTAAGTTAGTTTTAGGCAACAAAACCGGTAAATTAGGTTTAGGCAACAAAACAAAAGTTAGGTTTTGGCAACAAAACCACAACAAAACTTTGGGACACACGCTGTCAAACACTGATCTTGTGGCTGAAAATCTTTTTCGTTTGTTGGATTGGATCTGTTTGTTAAATCATATGTAACAAATCAAAAAATGATCCTATGACAGCAAAGGTCAACAGCCTAACAACGTCAGCTGGCACGCTGACATATGCCAAATCGTTTAATTTGCAAATAAGGCATTCTAATTGTTATCGTAATAAATCAATCCTTTCACCTCTTGTTTCCTTTCCCCCCTGCTTGATAGTAGCAAACTTAATCTCTTGCTGGGTTCGTTTAAAGTCCTGAATGTCATTAGTAAGATAACATTACTTGTATTTCAAATGGTTAAATGATCATTGGTGTGGGTATTTATTGGTCATAATGGAAAACATTCTCAGAGTAACACTCCCAACCTTGTAGAATTATAATGATACTGTATCCGCTGATTCATTTTTTCCACCTGACGTCTAACTATTCCTTATCATTAGCTTCTGATCATCACTGTACATTGTAGATGATTTTCCTTTTCAGTGATTCACCCTCTTTCACGAGTTGCACTTTCCCTGACCTTGAAGTGTGGGGGACGACATGCAAAGTAATGGAAATGCAGGCAGCGGGTGAATTTTTCCTGACCAGCGAGGTGGATGATCACTCATGAGAAGTCCTCGTGCTTGGCTTGGCTCTAGCATTATTACTACAAAACACTGTGACCTACTGTGTGTGTGAGTGTGTGTGTGTGTGTGCGTCGTCCAACTCAGTTGATTTGAAAACCATTTCTCTCTGAGAAGAAAGTGGTCGATACGTATTAGGATATAGAGGGAGAGTGAGACTATGTCTTTTTCTTCTTTCTCTCTCTGCCTCTCTCTTTTGCACCAATCAATATTTTCATACCACAGATAACTTTGTGTAAGGTGAAAGGGCTCTATCTTAGCGACAACCCAAAAGAGAATTTTCACCCAAATCTTACAGCTCACCCAAGCTTTAAATGCTCTCTGTACGATATTAGGAGCATTAATATAGCTTGCTATGCTTTTCCACTTTTTCCCTCTTCTTCAGTGTGATATATATTTTGTATATGTAAAAGGTCTGTAGAGTGTAAAACCTGAGGTCCACGCCTAAAAGGAGTTACCCTCCCCCTAAGACACACTGATCCTGAGCTGCCTGAAACAGCTCCATTGAATTCTCGCCTTCACTTCCGTAACTTTATGAGGTCATAATGTTGAGCCAGGATGAGAAAAACAAGGCGGATTATGAGCATTAACGCATGTAAACATGTTGTAAATGTAACTTGAGATAAAAATATGCACCCGGAAAATGTGTGTCCACACATATACCTGCATGCGTCCTCAGCTTCATCAGCAGAAAAACAGCGCACTTCTCAAATTTGCCGAATCCGCCACTTAAAAAGCAATGCGTCCTAAATGCACTTGCACCATGCACTTTAGACCGTGTGCTATAAATGGTTTATATTGAGGCTCGACGTGTACTAAACTTCAGAGTGAGTGTGTCTGCACATGAATGGATCCTTTGTGGCTGTTAAGGCAAAGGTTTTGCATCATAATCATGTTTCATTTCATCACTTTAGAGGTGCTGAGGAGATTTCCTCCACCATCTGCGTCCAACACTTGAATTTTACTTAACTCAACCAAGGCCGTGAGACATTCAGAACATTGCATATTGCATATTTTCAGCACATTCTAAATATCTACAAAAGGAAAAGAAATGAGTCAGGTTATGGTTTCTGTCTTTATTTCTCTGTCATCCATTCCCTCCCCCGCCCTATCCGCTGTCTCCTCCCCTCGTGTCTCTCCCCCTTAATCTCTCCATGTTTTCCAGTAGTCTTTGAAATGAGGACAGATACTGTAGGGTGTGGGGATGCGCCAGTGAGCTCCACAGAAAATGTATTAGCAGCTCCGATGTTGGCCAGCCAAAAACTGTGATTGCTTAAGCACTTTTTTCATGGGGAGATGTCAAATGGATGTGTCATGCTTGATGAAAATAATTTGTACCCAGTTTCCTGTCCCTCTCTGTTCCTGTTATCGGCTGTGTTTGTGTGTGTGTGTGTGTGTGTGTGTGTGTGTGTGTGTGTGTGTGTGTGTGTGTGTGTGTGTGTGTGTGTGTGTGTGTTACCAAGCCATCTGTATCAGTGTTTATGCATTGAAGCATAAATATTCTCATATATTCATTCACATCTGTGCATGTGTGTTAGTCTGTGGACATGGCTGTTGGCCTTTACATTAATGTCTGTAATTACACATGTATATATTCAGCATCGCTTTCATGGTTGAAATGTCCGAACCAATTTTTTCCCAAACCAATTTTTTCCAAACCCTTTTATCAAATGTACAGAGGACAACTCTCCTCCACTTCTCTCTCATGACCAATGAACACTCAACATATCATTATGTGATCTCTAACACAGACATACAAGAAAACACAGGCACTCAGAGAAGAAAACAGCTGTGTTGTGTAAAAAAAAGCAAATCGGTTCAGTGCAGCCGGTCCATGAGTAACATGAACTCTCATTAGCTCCTGCAGAAGAAGACCTAAGTCAGACTTAATCACTGTGTTAATGGTCCTGCAGCCACTCTGCAGTGGCGGCCACCAGCTAAGCTCTACATTAAAATGGGAACAGGACAAGTTTTCAAAATACTTTATTACCACGGAGGTCAGGGCAATAGACCTGTGGTTCTTTTTTGGGGGAAACAGGAAGATGATGGAGTTCTTTAAGCAGGCTGGTACATGGCATGTCTCCAGTGTGCTGATGAAAATGTCTGTGAATACCACAGTCAGTTGATCACGCAGTGCTTCACATTGGAGGGAGAGACTCAATCTTGCTGCTTTGCAGGTGGTTCCACCTTTTGAACAGCCCGTTAAGATCGCATTCCAGTATGCAAAGGGTTGTTGTTGTGGTTTGGGAGGAGGGGGTCTCCGTAGTGTAGTGGAGGGGCCCCGGCCCCTGATGTAAAGTGGCCAAGTCGTTAATATAGAGGTGGGCTTTTGGTTTGTGGTTGCTAATTATATGGCTAATAATGTGGTTGGAAATGGAATCGTGTGCCTAGAAATGAAGTTCTAGCGTAAATTCAGTCAGGAAGACAATACTCTTGTATGCTTAGTCTTGTAGTTTATTTCTCATACATCTGCCATTCTCTCCTCACGCATGCTCACTCGTGTTTTCCTCGCTGTCATTGTTCCGGGGTGTCAATCATGATATCAGCTGTTTAGATCAGCGGGTCTCCTCAATCCAATAGCACAGCGACATCATCATACATTGTTAGCCTATCATCTTGCTGCTGTCTCTTTTTAAATATGACTGTCTCTCTACCATCAGTACGTTCATGCTGCTGCTACGCCGCCCCTCCACCTCCCCATCTCCGCCCAATCTTCGCAGATTCATCAGCTTCATCAACTCATCATTCTATCACCCTCATCAGCCACCACCACCACCACCACCACCACCAGTGTCTGGACTGGTGATTTATCTTGCTACTGCTCAGGGCAGACACCCCTCGATAACAAATCTCCCCGTAGAGTCCAAGCGCCAAAGACTCTGTCAAGACTTTATCATCACATATCATCTGTTAATAATAAACAATTATCTTTTCCTCATTTGAATGGTCTCTCCTGATTGAACTGCTGTTTAAGTATCTCAGAGTGCAATCATTTAGCTTCTCTCACTGCTTTGCTAAACCTCAACTTCAATTCTTTAAACCGACCCTGGTCTCCACTTCCTCCTTGTCCAACCTGAGCTGTCTACGCTTAACTGTGAACCAGTTCAGCTTAGTTTGTCTTAGTGCATGCTCATGCTAGTGTTGTTAATTTGATCTTATTTCGCTGAAAGGCCATTCAAAGAGAGAAGAGGGCAGATGTCTATCTAGGCTTTTGAATTGAAAAAAAAATCAACAACTAGAAGTGTAATAGAAATAAGTACAAGTTGACGGATATTCTTATTTGTGAATCTGGCTCTGTATTTCTTCTGCTTCACTGCCTCAGCAGTCAGCTATTAGAGCAATGAGTCATCTGCTGATGACAGAAGGACTCGTGCACACACACACTACAATCATTTATGTTAAGAATACGCAAAAATAGCATCTTTCGTCTTCCTTTTTTGTTGTTGTTCCACTTCATGCTTTCTTTGACAGATGACTGTGCAGAGAAGCATAAGCCATGGGGGAAAGACATATGACATATGATGAGGATACTGGGACAGACGGCAGGATGGCATCTTAAATAACATGTCCAACTTCACCATTGCCATGATCATGTTCCCTGTTGAATGTGTGAGGGAATGTGAGTTTTTGTGCCTATTTATGGCAGCTGTATAAATTGTAGTGTTAGTCTCAAATGCTCAACACTTCAGCACTGAGATCCCTTTGCTTTCAGAAAACATCGTATTCTATCAAATGCTCAAGGTTTTCAGGCTTCCCTTTACCCTTTACTGGATGGGATATGCCTAGCATTACCAAACATCTTGATTATTTATTTATTTTTATTCTACTTTGAAACTACGACTTGGTCCAACATATGTAAATTAATGTTACAGTATTATTTTTTGCAAGTATTGGTCAGTATTGAAAGAACTGAAAAACTTGACTTCCAGTTAGCAGATAAAGCCTTCGTGACTTGACTTGTCCTCTAGAACTCGAGACGGGGTTGACTTTTTCTCAAGTACTAAAGAAATGACCTCAAGGAATTGTAGCTGCATACCACTTGACTTGAGACTTGATCAGTCTTCAAGAGCTTGGGACTCGATATAACTTGTTTTTAAGGGGGTTCAGACTTTTGCAAGGACTTGTGATGTGACTTGATTTGCCCTCAAGGACTTGTTACTAGACTTGTCCCCAAGGACTTGTTACTAGACCTGTCCTTAATGATTTTTTACCTGAGCTGTCCTCAAGGACTTGTTACTTGACCTGTCCTCAAGGACTTCTGATTTGACTTGTAGTCAGGGAAAGGTGACTAGACTTTACTTGATCTCAATGACTCGTAACTTGACTCAACTTATCCCGAAGGATTAGTGACTTGGCATATCCTCAAAGACTTGTAAATTGACTTGACTTGTATTAAAGGATTGGGGACTTGGATTAACCTGTCCCCAAGGACATGTTACTAGACCTGTCCCACAGGTCCAGTAACATGGCTTGACTTGTCCTCAATGACTTATTACTTGACCGGTTCTCAACATCCTGTGACTTATTTTGTCCTTAATGACTTTTTACTTGTACGGTTCTCAACAGCATTTGACATGACTTGTCCTTAATGACTTGTGACTTGACTTACTTCAAGTCGAGTAATAAGTCATCATGACTTGTCCTTTCAATGAGTTGTGACTTGGCTTGACATATCCCCAAGGACTAGTGACTTAAGTTCCATGACTTGAGACTTGACTTCCATGACTTGAAACTTCACTTGATCTGACCTCAAGGATGTACGACTTCACTTGTTCTTTAGATTGAGTCAAAGCTAAAGTACTTGGAGACTTGTGACTTGTCTTAACTTGACGCAGAATTTGTCCTCCATTAAAACAGCTCGTTAAAAATCTGAATAGTTTTCTTTCAAATACAACGTCATTATCAATTCTTGTTACAACAAGTCAGGGTCTCAATAGTTGCCTGTCCTGTTATGCCTTCTAGTTTTTACATAACAATTTATAGTTTGATTGACAGGTATTTCAGGCACTAATCTATTGTGGTTTCAGTTTTCATATATTCCAAATGAATTCTTTCTGGTAATTATTTTACCCAACCCTCTCTGAGTGATGTAACTGACACCATGTGCTGTTGTCTTAAGGACAAATTCCATATTACACGTATAAAATGTGTCTGCATTTCATAGTAGTTGAACATTTTTGCCACAGTAGATTTAAATATCAGAATAGAATTCCTGCTGATCATGAAAGCAGCTCCTGCTATTAACAGCAAGATTATTAAATCAATGTACGAAACCTCCATTAATCTCTGTCTTTTGTAGAGGCTGTGGAGGATATAGAGGTGAAATTAATGCCTAAGATGTGGAATACAGAGTGGGCTCCGAAGTAAGGCGCCAAATCCTTGAATAGAGGACGACGTTCATGAGAGAAGAGGAGGAAAAAAATGCCTTTGATGTGTGGTAAATGCATTAACGCACTCCCATTTCTACCAAGAGGTAATTGAAGTGTTGGTTTGCTGAGGTTTAACTTTCAGCTGAGGATTTTATGGTAATTGATTTTTTTTTTTATAGTAAAGTGGGTTAGTGCCTCACACCAATAGAAAGGCTTAATCCTTAATCCAAATGTAAACAAAACACATTTATCTTCAATGTTCAAATGTGCGTTAACAAAGGAGGGAAATGTATTTTAAGATACGATGGTTTGAAAATGATACTGAGATATTTCAGTGTCTGAAGAGATGATACAGAAGGGGATGCTATCCAAAATGAGGTTTAATTACACTATTGTGTGGTTTAACTAATCTTCTTTTACTTTTCCTTAAAATTCAAAACTCTTTGCTCCTTATCAGCTCCGTCAAAGGAATACTCTGAACTCCACTTTAAAAGATTATGGTTACCAAAATACTTACATCGGCAAAACTGTCAATATCAAAAGAATTCTGTGAACCTATTCGTTTTTTTAACATATGCTTTACACTGCTGCACTATATAATAAAAGGAAGACCTAGTGTGAAAAAGGAGGTTTATTTTGAAAAGACACTTGTTATGTTATGGGCTTATATTGACACGCTAGACGATAGACGGGTACGTATAGCGTTTAGTTACTGACCAATCTGCGGTATTTGACGCATTGTGGCGAGAATGTGTAAATTTAGGCAACAAGACTACTTGGTTAAGTTTAGAAAACGACATGGATGTGCCGTGAACATAGTCGTATATTAATAACAACCGCTCCTAGCGGACTGTCTTACGTAACGTTATAGAACAAGGGTAAAGTCAACATCACTTTTGTTTTGACATAAGACTGTGCTCTCCTGGACAAAAGTCCTGTGTTTGTTTGACCCATCCAACAACCCTCCCAACAGGCAATCAAACAATACGGGGTTTTTAGAAATGTATAATTCTAGCAACTTGGCTGCATTTTAACAACCTTTTAAATGGACAAATATCTCCTCAAACAACATTTTTGATTTTGGAATAATTAACTTGACTCAAAGAAAATTCTACTCAATTCAATTCATTAAAGGACAAAAGCATATTTGCTGTTTTGAACTTTTGTTTATCCTTTACATCCAAAATCAGGAGCAGGTTTAATTTATCTGTATTGTAGAATGTTGTCCTAAGTTTAAAAGTAAAACCAAAAGTTTGACGCAGCCAATATTACACAATTTTTTTTTACAGTTACAGTTAGAATTTGGGAGCTAAAAAAACAGAGAAAAATTGTAAACACATAAAAGCGAAGGTGCTGGACAATAGGACAGCAGAACAAGTGACCTCTCTGAGGGCTAACACACACACACACACACACACACACACACACACACACCACACACACACACACACACACACACACACACACACACACACACACACACACACACACACACACACACACACACACACACACACACACACACACACACACACACACACACACACACACAGATGCACCACATGCACAACAATCCTGAGCATACACCTTGAAATATATATCTTGCTACTAATCTTGCTATCACCCTTAATTCATATTCACCGAGCAGCTGTGATCAGTGTCTGAGGCGGCCACCACTCGCCGTGATCTTAGAACAATGCACAGATATTCAGAGGCTTCTCTGTGCTTTGGCCTTATCTTATTTAGCTCGAGGCCGTGTGACACACACACAGACACACACACACAAAGACTCTCCAAACAAGAACACAGCCGATACAAAAAGCCTTGAGAGCATCATTTAAAATGCAGCAGATGGTGCATAGCGATGCAACAGCAGCTGAGCTGAAGGTGTAAGGCGGTTCAGAATGGATGTTACATCTTCGCTGCAAAGCAGATTTTTTTTCTTTACCCCTTTCGCTTGTTTGTTTAATTAACTAATTTATTTTTTATGTTGTTAAAAGGCTCCCATAATCACCTTCAACTTCTACGGGGTTTTAGTCATATTCTATCTTCTATGGCGTATAAAGGCTATTTGTAGGTGACAAAAAAAAGTATTTATATTAAATATAAAATAATTAAAAACACGGGGGGTGGCAATTCCTCTTCAAAGTCCAGATGCTTATGATATTATGGTAATCATAAACTAAAATACAGAGTATGTCCTTTTTGCTGAATCCCATTCAAAGTATAATTTCATAAGGTCACTCACTGCAGGCATAAACACAGGAAGGGGTGTTGTCTGTTGTGTGATGAGGTTGATCCAACATTTCATAGTTAAGCAATGTGTTTCGTTGAAAAAAAGTTTTTTCCTTAATTTCTTGTAATTTTACCATTTTAATCTCTGAATAGTACCCTCATCCCCCTTTTCATTTATTACAAACGTCCTCTGTTTCCTCCTCCAACCATTAGTGTATTTGGATGTCAAGATCAACAAAAAAAAATACTTCTTCTATAGGTAGGGCGTGGCACAAAATAATCCAATTCCAGGCACAATAGTGAAAAGTTTGAAATAAAAATAATTTAATGATTTTTAAAACGTATTATTATTATCATTATTATTGTTATGGAAAATTACTTTAATTAATTAATATAGGAACAAATTTTCTTTTTTTTTGCCGGTTACACTAACAACCCTAGTTCTTAGCTCTTAAGCTAACTGTTGTTGTGTTTGACTACAGTTTATTACTGCCACATTGACTCAAAAGGGCAGACACAAACACCTGTATTATAACAGATGCACACTCCGCGATTGCAACCTTGAGTAACCAGCCTGTTATCATAGAGCCTCTGCAACAGTTGGGTTACTAAAAGTGAACCCACACCTACAAGCCAATCTGATCATTAAATATATGAACATTTTATAATCTCAAACAATCATGCTACCTACTTTAATGTGTTGTCTGTAATGTTGATTTGATCCACTACCATAACAGCTGTGATGAAAACATGGTGCCTGTGTGTGTGTGTGTGTGTGTGTGTGTGTGTGTGTGTGTGTGTGTGTGTGTGTGTGTGTGTGTGTGTGTGTGTGTGTGTGTGTGTGTGTGTGTGTGTGTGTGTGTCTATGTGTGTGTGTGAGAGCCATACTGAGGTTGTTAATATTTACTTTCTGGAAACCATGCGGAGCGGGTTTAAAGCTAATCTAAAAGGTCTTCCTCCAACACCGGAGATACGCACTGGGAGCCAAATGGAGATCCTGCTGAGAGATATACCGACGCACACTCTAGCACACAGACACACAGGTACACACACACACACACACACACACACACACACACACACACACACACACACACACACACACACACACACACACACACACACACACACACACACACACACACACACACACACACACACACGCACACTCACACATACACACCTATCACATCTATCCTAATCCTGGTAGAAGTGAGGTGAGAGCAGTTAAATAGATGTCACGTGGAGTTATTGGAACGGTAACCTTTCCTTCAGTTATTTATCCAGCTCAGAACCCCTTTAGCCATTATAGTCTGCTTTTTAAAAACATAGCGTGCATTCCGTTTATTGTGTGAAGCAGACAGGTCTTTCATAAGATGCTTTAATTAATTCTGTGTGCTTTTTGTTGATTATTTTCCCTCACTGAAATACCCTGCTGTTTTTTTTTCATCATGCAAAGAAAATTAAAAAAAAAGGTTTTAGTTTTTTTCTGGCAGCTGTCATCTTTACAGGGGCATAGGAACAGATTCGTACAGGTCTAATTCTTATTCATCAGTTTTTGTTGCTTGGTGCCAAAGTCAGCGTATGTTCACGTGTGGGTATGAATATTACAGCCATGTTACAGCGGCACCTATGTGGTTCAGAAAAAAAGTGAGTGTCCATATTAATCACTCTGACGAGTGCCACTTTTTCCACTGAACCCATCAATAATGGTCTTGCAGCTGTGGCTCTGTACGGTGCTGAGCTCACTGAGACACAAGGCTGCTTCAGCTTTGTCTGATTTAAAGCTGGTTGAGTATGTCGTTGGTCCATCCAGCGACATACTCCAAGGGTGATTATAAAAATTCTGAAATGTTTTCGTCACTCGATTAGTGTTTTTCTGCATTTGATTCACTCCAACAGTGAGGATGTTGTCAATTCAATTGAATCTCACATGTCTCTATTTTCAGATGTGCCAACTAGCAACACGACATCAGTGTCGGCAATTCTCCATCAATACCACAACATACGAGCAGTGAATCCCGATGAGCGCTTCCATTTGCAGAAACAAATGGTAAAGGGTAAATGGGATGTTCATGTATAGCGCTTTTCTAGTCTTCTGACCACTCAAAGCGCTTTAACACTACATGTCATCATTCACCCATATACACCCATTCATACACTGATGGCGGGGCTACCATGCAAGGTGCCAGCTGCCCTTCAGGACTCTATCTAATCATTAATACCCATTCACACAGCTTGCGGGAGAAATTTGGGGTTAAGTGTCTTACCAGAGGACATATCAACATGGACAAGCGGAGCCGGGGACTGAACCGCCGATTCCTCTGATTGAAGGATGACCCTGCTCTACCACTGTGCCAAAGTTGCAAGTGAACAACATGCTGGAGAAATGACCTTGCAGACCCTTGCTCTAGTTCATGGAGATCACATTTTAGCTGGTTTTGAGCAGATTTCCGTAAGGTGAATGGGGTCAGGACACCGGACTGTTATCCCCCCCAGATGAGGACTGTGTTGGTAATCTTGGCAGTGCAGAGTATGCAAAAAAACTTGAGCTTTCTCAAGGTGCCGCCTTCAATACATGACTCCTGCCACCTTTTGCAATACATGGCGTTGGCATTTGGCTTTCGCTATGCTCCTGCAACCTTTTCAGAATTTCATCAATACAGTGTTGTCGGTTTATCAAATCGACTTTACTGGTTGTATAGCGCTTTTCTATTCCTACTACCACTCAAAAGCGCTTAAACATTATATGTCATTTACCTATTTATACCCCTTCCTACACTGATGGCAGGGGCTACAATGCAAGGTGCCACCTGCCCATCAGGACTAACTAACCATTCATACACATCGACATGAACTAAATCGAACTGCCTATCCTCTAACTGAAGGACCATGTGCGTATCTTATTCCACTTGAATCCCAAAACCAAGGTCAGGAAAGTATGTCTGAACTAACACATGTATTCATGGTTGGGTCACCTGTACCAAGGTTTAGTTCGCATGACGTGACGGTCAAAAGCAAAAAGGCAAACAGTCTGTGTAATGTTTGTGTTTAGGTCCGAGGGTGCATTCAGTCCTTGTGGCTTACATCTCTGTTGTCTCCCATTACTTGCCTTCCAGATTAAATGGCATGAACTTTGAATATGTAATCAGATATTAGGTGCGTGGACACACATACACACACACACACACACACACACACACACACACACACACACACACACACACACACACACACACACACACACACACACACAGTCCCAGATCCCAGAGGGAAGGTCGAGAATATAACAGAGAACCCGTGGGGGCTGAGACCACAACAAAGAGGCGTGGTATTTCTCTCTCTCTCTCTCTCTCTCTCTCTCTCTCTCTCTGTGTTGTGGCAGTACTGATTCCCCAGATTTCAGCTGATCGGGTAGAAGCCCATGACCCAGTTCCCAACCAGATAATACAGAAATATTTACTTGGAGAAACAAATCTCACAAGTGGCCTCACAATGCCTATTTAATTATGATAGGATGCATCTTTGAGAGTAGACAAATGCCTCTTTAATAAATAGGAAATGTGTATAAAAGGGGTCTTCAATGGAAATAAACCAATTAAATAAGGTTGGGTAATCTTAAAGCAAGCACAAACTCTGGCATGAATATCACTTAGGTATGCCCTGATGCAGGTAACCTAGTGGAAAGGTGTTCTTTACTAATCACTCCAGCTGGGTTTCAAAACTCTCAAACTTACCATAAAGACCAGTTTCTGGCTTAAATGTGAATACAGTCTGGGAAGGATCAGCATTCTCTGGGTGTGTAAATCCCCACCTCTCTTAATCCCTGAAAATAGTGGGTCGTCAAACTCTGCCACACTCCCACTAACTAAATAAAGTAGTCCTTTGGGAAAATGTAACAGTAAAAACAATTGTATGTATTGAAATATATTCACTTACATATATGTACAAACTAGTTAAAAAACATCCTATTCAACTGCATTCTCTCTAATGGCCATCACGGGGTGACTCCTCTGATTGTATAGAAGTCTATGAGAAAATGACCCTACTTCTTGCATGTTTTGTTACCTCAGTAAACATGTAAATATGAGTTCATGGTCACCTAAAAAAAAGTTATTCAGTGTTCAGTTGCACTTAGCTCCACCTTCTAAGATTGCTACCTCCAAAAACCAAGATGGCGATGAAAAAAGAAATGCTGAAATCATGTCTTAAAAATGGGCAAACAAGACGTTGAGGTGACTAAATCGACTTAAATACCGTCTTTGGATCAAACACCACAAGACGTTTGGTATGGTTTGCATTTATTTATATATATAAATAAATGATAAAAAAGGAGCTGAGTTAGCAGTCTGTGCAAAACTAGGCTCTCTCTGTACTGGAAGAAACAAATGTGAAATTGTTCCAGATAGTTTTATCTGACTGTAAGACAATATAAACTGTACGACTACTTCCCCACATGTCTGCCTGGTCCTTTAACAGCAATAACTTTTATTACAGTCATTTATCAGAGGCAGCTTCACCACTGCTCTGTAACACTATTATACATTTTATGCACAACAGGGAACTGACATCGCCAACCTCGGCCTCATGCTATCGGCTCCTGGGCAGCTCGGCTGCAGGTTAAGAGTCTCTGCTGCTGTTGAAGAAGGGCCCAAGCATTACTCATTCCAGCTGCTCGGCCAGATTATTAATAGGGCTCTTGAGATATCTTCCCTCCTTAGAGTTCGGGAAACTATCTCATTATTAAAGAGTAATTCCTCCAAAGCAACAATGTCTTGTTTAATTGAACATGTCAGCGTTGTCGGAGGATGGAGGAGGAAGTGAAAGACTGGAGAGAGAGCGCCGGGCGACTTGATAGCCTCCGGCAAAGCTCCGGGTCGAGCAGCAGAGAAGAGGTCGCCGACTGCGATGCAATTCCCCAACACAAAGAACACCGTTCAATACCAGGGGGCTGGGGAAATTGATCGGCAGTGCTCTCCATGGAGCCATTGTAACTGGCTTCCTTGTATTAAATGATGGTGAAAATAAGAGGAGATGAGATGGGGATGGGATAGGAGGATAAGCAAGAGGCTGAGAGGAGGGTGGCTGGGTAAAATGGCGGGGGGAGAAAGTGAAAGGAGAAGGAGAGGAGAAAAGAAGCGAGAGGAAGAGCCATCTCTGAGGATAGAGGAATGTTAAGACACTGAGAAGTGAGGATCAAATGGCATTGCTGTTGTTTCCAAAAAATCCTCTTTTTACATTCTTTTGTAGTTATTTCAAAATACGTATATAAGAACATCACCTGCAGCTTTGAAATCAAACTGGAATTAGAATATATTCTTCTGGACTATTCTGGGATTAGGCTAACTAGCTTGCTTCTTTCTGAATAGATCACAAACCTACAGTGGGGCCTCCCAAAGAGAGACAACTTCACCATTGGTCACTAGAGTGGTCCGGTTGAAAAACAGGACAAAAGAACAGTTTGTTCTAGTCTATAAAGAGACCAAGTCTTTTCCGGTTAGCCTCTGTTCCTCAAACTTTTGTAATACATTGCAGTCTCTCATTCAGCCATTTCTTTCTTTCTTTCCACTTTCTAAGACAAATTGGCATCATTAAAAGTTGAGGCCTTTGCGATATTAACAAAGTCAAAGAACAAATACTTTGGAAGCATCCAAAAATACCAAAGCTCCCATGAACATTTTTTTAGCAGAGCAACATTACGTTATCATACGTCGGTTGACCCATCTATCGACCCCGTCCTCCTCCCTACGCAGACTTTCTCGATCTTATATATATTATTTTGTAATGTTCCCATAACAAATTGGTGGTTTCACAGTTTTTATGGTGTCTCGGGAAGTCCCAAACTTTCCTGCTTGGGCATGTTAAGGCATGTTTTCTTGACACCATTGCAACTTTTTTTCATTTTTTTATTTTTTTATGCAACTCAATGTGCTATAAATAAACAATAAAAGGAAAGGGCACAAAATAAATAAAATATAATATAAGCTAGAGTGAGTGATATTTAATAACACCTAAAACAAGAGTTTGGAAGAGGCAACGAAGAGCTGGGCCTCATGGGTTGTGCGCATGCGTAGAACTGGGTGCCGCGTTGCGTGTATGTATGCAAATCCAAATTCTCTACCAATCCGCACAGCTGAGAACACTTCGGCTGTGTAAGAACCAATTTAGAGGTGTTTATTAATAAGGTGGAGATCTTTTCTTACTTTGACTTCAAATCACCATGAGTGTGAAGACCGATTGCGAGTAGCAGTATAAAAGCAGTCAGTGCGATTACATAGGTATAGCTCTTGGAGAAAATTACGCTTGTGCCGCTGTCTTAACCATTGTAGGGCTGATGCGATGATGGTCGTGGGCCGTGTACATAATAGCGATGGCCGGAGGTTTATATTTTGGGCCATCGGCCCACCACCGGGATGTCCGGCACCTGCCAGGGGTTTCCAAAGTGCATTTTTTTTTTTATTTAACTTGTTATACATTAAAACAAACAGGTTATATGTTAAGTCACCTAAATTATACTATACTAACACTTGTCCTGATATACTGATAAATGTTTGCTTAAAACATTGAATATACCTGATTGTGCTGACTAACTGTGACATATCAAACTCCAACACACCTGTGATAGAGGAGCCATGCAAGATATCAAATCAAACTGCCAACCTTATGATTCATAGACGACCCCTACCCCCTGAGCCGCAGCTGCAACAGTAAATATATGTACGCTGACTGAAACTTCTGTAACTTTGTGTGTTAAATTTATCGAACTGCCAAAATATATTTTCTCTCAGTAGCCGTTCACTCTGCAATCTATTAATGTCTTAACAAGCCTGGGTGTTGAGGAAATTTATTTCCGTCAGGTTGTAGAACTGTCAGGAGCAGCATGTAGATCATTATGTGATTAGACACCAATACCCTTAGACTTATCTTGGTATTGGCCCACTGGTGACACTTTGGATGTTTCTGATGAGCAAGCATCTGCATTCGTTTCTCCACTCATGCATGTGTTGTTGTTGTTTTTATTACCTGTCTGTAGCATTATGTCTGGTCTCATTTATCCAGGATGATACAACACTATTACGAAGTGGGCTGAGGTAGAGAACTGAAGGTCATCTCATGTGTCAGCTGAGCTTGCACACTGCCATCACCATTTGGGTGGCCCATTTAAGCTGTCAAACTCATTTGCTCTTATTCCTGCGCTGCTGGTGGTCATGCGTCTCTCAACACATTGCCATGGCTCCGGCATCCACCTGTTACCCAAGGCAGAGTGCATTGATTCCTGTCAGCTATAAATGATGGTGTCAGAGATACAAAGGCTAGATGAAAAAAGTAGATCCTGAACAGTAATTGCCTGAAATGTTAGTGTATCCCTAATGGTACCATTCTTGATTGAATTGGCAATCTTGGGGTCACCGGTAAAGGTGGTGCAACGGTGCTATACTGTATTTGTCATTATTCATTCAAAAATGTAAATCAAAATGTCAAAACTGGCCATCTCAACATCTCAAGAGCCAAAGCTGATGCGTTCAGTTGTCCTATTTGGAATATATTTGATTTATCTATCGTTATTTGCAGGTCCTGCAACATATCCACATACAACGGTTTGTTTTACATATTGTGAAAAGTTACTTCTCAGTTTTCCTATGAAAGCCAGCACACTTCTCAATTTCCACTCATTACATGCATACAGTCTTTTCAAAATAAACTTCGGTTTTCACAGGATTCTACTCGGCTAGGTTTAGGAAAAGAGTCTGAAATACTTATTTAGGTTTGGGCAACAAAATTCTTTAGTTAGGTTTAGGAACATATTGTGAAATACCTAATTATGTTTAGAGAACAAACCTACTTAGTAAGGTTTAGGAAAAGGTTGTGAAATACATAGATAGCTTAGACAACAAAACTACTTCGTTAGGTTTAGGAAAATATCATTAAATAATTAGATTTAGTCAACAAAACTACCTAGTTTTGCCAAGGTCTGCTTGTATCATCTGCATATTTAACTATGCTATTGTTGTCCCGGGTGGAAACATAGTCATATGTGTACATGGTTTACAGAGTTTGGGGCTGAGGCAACAGTCCTGGTGGGGTTTCTTCTGTGTGATGACTGTGAGCTCAGGAAAGACCTTGTTTTCCATCCTCACCACCTCTGGTCTGCCTGCAAGGAAATCCATGGTTTTGTCTGACCAATGGTCAAAAATATATAAAAAAATTATAGTGATATAAAACTGAGAAAAGAAGCAAATGCTCTCATTTGAGTTGCTGGAAAACTGAACATTTTTAACAAAAAAAACCAAGAAGATTTATTTTGTGTTTCCACCTCTTGACAGCAGCTTTAAAAAGTAATTATACTGATGGTATAGTGTGTGTGTGTGCGCACGTTCCCAGCTACTAAACTGAGGTAAACCAAAATTCTTATTCTGACACACTTCCTTCTCATTCTCACCTGTCTCTATCTATAACACACACATTTGGAGGAATGACACTATGTGATGTAAGCAGTTTCTTCTCTGAGAGTTGTCCAGGCTTTGATGTCACACAGCTATTTTTGTATGTGTGTGTGTGTGTGTGTGTGTTAGAACAGTGCAAGTCTGAATGTTCTTGTTATTTTGGTCTTCCCAGAGGCGGTACTTCACTTCACACTGACACTGTAGCATGTACACCAGTGCGCCTGGAGATGTACACACGATTTGTCCTGTACACATGAGTCCCGAAACACACACACACACACACACACACACACACACACACACACACACACACACACACACGCTCAGTAAACAGCGAGTGTCCTTGCCTTCATTGAAACCAAAGCCAAACAGTGGCTCAATAAACACACCGAATGGAAGATAGACGAAGTAATATTGCAATATTGTTTCTGCTCACAGTCAGGAGTGCAGATAAAGACCAGCTGACTGTGGTAAAAAAATAAATCAACAGTAACACACAAAACGAACCTCACAGCTATAGATAATGTAGCTGGAAAACCCTGGCACACACACATATAAATAAATCCACTTATGGTAATTCATAATGGCATCCAGTGTGTGTGTGTGTGTGTGTGTGTGTGTGTGTGTGTGTGTGTGTGTGTGCGTGTGTGTGTGGGAGGGTGAATGTAAGTATACGTGTGTTTCAGTATGTATAATTGATTAAACTATTCCAAATAATTCCTTAGTAGTGGGAAAAGCAATATTTTTATTTGAATAAGTATCAACTTTACTTTAATTTTTTGTTCTGCTATATTATAGGTTACCACGTAATGGTATATATAATGCTGTAGGTACCTGTTAGTAAAACTGTATAAACGTAGCGACTCTTTACAAACGTTAACAAGTCTGGTTAAACTGAACTCTTGAGCTTTTCCTGCCTTGATGCGATTTGTTTGACTTGATGTTAAGGAAGAACTCAAACTCTGTTGCTGACCAAACAACCGCTCTCTGGTCCGCATAAAAACCTTGTTGTCGGAACGCTGTCGAACCAACTCGGTTCATCATGGCCTGAACATAATTCAAAACCAATCACAGGAAGCATACCACTTATGTTTAATTTTATTGGTCAACAAAAGTTTGCTTTTCCTGTATTGGTGTCTATCTGCTACGACTGAATTTGATGAATTTTGCAGTTTATCAGGCCACAAATGAGACAGAGAAGCTTTCTAGCACATCCCGCAGTCCCTTCACCTCACTTCCTGTTGCTAGGAGACAAGTTCACTGGAAGGAGAGTGGTCAGCAGCCCCTTTATTTCCTGGCGGTGGGGAGTGACTGATGGACCATTCAGACAATTCTGCCACTGGCCACCAGCCCGCTGATTGGCTAATTTTTTGTAACCAGTGTAGCACATTCATGGTGGAATTAGCAAAAGAGATAATTTACTAGCCAGCCTGTTAATGAGTAAAATTGAACATCTTAATGCTTCACATATAAGCTCTCGTAGCAGCGTAGTAAAGCACAGTGCTATCGCTGGATGCGAGGCAATTTTTCAGCTAATTTTCTGTACGCTTACCAATGAAGCATGAAAGCATGGAGGAATTAGTAAACTAGCTAGCTAACTAGCCAGTCGCTAAATGACAACTTTGCTTTATCTACACACTCTTGTCCAGCATAATAAAGCGCATAGGTGT
Source organism: Anoplopoma fimbria (assembly GCF_027596085.1). Classification (NCBI taxonomy): domain Eukaryota; kingdom Metazoa; phylum Chordata; class Actinopteri; order Perciformes; family Anoplopomatidae; genus Anoplopoma; species Anoplopoma fimbria. The sequence goes on along the minus strand of NC_072466.1, from coordinate 22,340,870 downwards.
CGCCAGATGACTGACAACGTTTTTCAGCTAATTTGTGATTTGTGATGTTTGGCTGTATAGATAATATCTGACTTGACCATATATGTCATGCCAACCTAAACATTTGGTATTAAGGAGCTGCTAGCTCGTCTTTTATCTTTTTAGTCTTGCTGTGATCAGATTACTCTAATCCCACATCACACCACATGTAACCCACTGCTTTTCAACCTGCTGTTTTAGTAAATGCTGAGGTCTGGCTCCCACTGTAAACATTCACTGTAAGAGAATGTTTAAGTCATTGAGTCATAACAAAACAAACACACACACATCCAAATCCCCATCAAAATATAGGTTACCTAAGAACAGATGCAAAGCTTAAAGGATTCTGCCACTGATGATTTCCTACACTGTTTGAATGTGACTGTATGTGTATCGTGTGCTTTTTTTACTACACATGTGTACATGCAAATGCATGGGTGTGTGTGTGTGTTTCACCGATTTCAATTATTAGTTATGGTGTACTTATCCTGCATAAACAGATGAAAGGTTGGCATGCTAGACATAAAGCCAGTGGGGGATAAGGATGGCATGTGCTTGTTTGTATCTAAGAGAGAGAGAGAGAGAGAGAGAGAGAGAGAGAGAGAGAGAGAGAGAGAGGGAGGAACATAAAATGTGAAAGAAGGAGAGGGTTAGAAGTAGAGAAATAGACAAAGACAAAAATAGACAGGGATAATGGGAAAAAATGGGAATGCCCCTTCTGGTGGTTCATTGTGTGTGTGTGTGTGTGTGTGTGTGTGTGTGTGTGTGTGTGTGTGTGTGTGTGTGTGTGTGTGTGTGTGTGTGTGTGTGTGTGTGTGTGTGTGTGTGGGTGTGACTCTAACACAATTCATCCACCCCAATGAACCAAACTTAAAGGTGTAAATGCTCTAGATGTTCAAATCAGCGGATTTAAACTTTGCTTAAATGCATTTACCATGATGGTTTCATGGGTGTGTATGTAGAGTCTTGGCTTTTATTTGTTTATGTGTTTAATTTTAATGTTTTATTAATTTGCAACATTTTAGTTTTAACATTATATTGTAGTCTTAGATTAAATAACGCACTGAATCCTTAAACCCCAATATATTAAAACTGTTGGTTATCTTCAAAAACATACATTTCAAGACATTGTAAAATGGAAAAATTTTAATGTAAGCAAGACACTGGGTCTCACAATTAAATGTGGAATGAAATGAGGTAGACAAGACCATTATAAATCTGTTGTGCTGCAACCCAATATAAAGGACAGATAAAGGAGTTTGGCACCAGAGAGATGTAAAATAGGATGTTGAAGAACCAGTTCAAGTAGTTTGACAAAAAATAAATAAAAGTGGCATTTATTAACAAAGGTTTAGGGCAGAAATAATCCTGCTAAGAGGACATAATGAGGCCGACCTTTATCATTGAGCTGCTGCAGCAGCTGATCCAGCAGAACCTCCCTGGCAGAACAACAACCCATTAAAAAAAGAAACTGAACAATTTTGGGTCATTTGTACAACTTAATAATAATAAACTGAAACATTGGACTGATTTATTATTAGAAGTGTGTTTTTCTATGTGTGTGTGCCAGGGTTTTCCAGCTACATTATCTATAGCTGTGAGGTTCGTTTTGTGTGTTACTGTTGATTTATTTTTTTACCACAGTCAGCTGGTCTTTATCTGCACTCCTGACTGTGAGCAGAAACAATATTGCAATATTACTTCGTCTATCTTCCACTCGGTGTGTTTATTGAGCCACTGTTTGGCTTTGGTTTCAATGAAGGCAAGGACACTCGCTGTTTACTGAGCGTGTGTGTGTGTGTGTGTGTGTGTGTGTGTGTGTGTGTGTGTGCATTTCGGGACTCATGTGTACAGGACAAATCGTGTGTACATCTCCAGGCGCACTGGTGTACATGCTACAGTGTCAGTGTGAAGTGAAGTACCGCCTCTGGGTAACAGAAAACACTATCAATTTTAGGGAACGGAGCCTAGTGAAAAGGGAGAAAAAATATTCTATAGAAATAGACATTCCCATTCAAATCGAGGTAGCATGATGAACTGCCATCTTTTATGTGCGCCTTTGCCATTTCGGCCATTGTAGCAGCCAAATCTTTGTAAAGACTAAATTGACCTAGGCAAGTCTCAGAAGTGTGAGGTGAAAACTTGAAATTTCACTTTTAAACTTTTCTAGGCTCATTTTTTGCTACAGTGTAGCATGAAAGCATTGTGGAATCAGCAAGCTAACTAGCTAACTAGCAGACAGCTGGATAGTTAGCTCGCTTGCAAATTTTATTAAATGATCACTGAAAACAGTTCGACGTCTGTTCTACTACTCCTATTACTCCTATTTCTAAGCTTTTCAAACTCGTGGTTTCATTATTAAATTAAAATATGAATCCATCACTTAAAGACAGAATAAGGTAATAGAAGTATTAATTGACAGATTTTTTTATTTTTTCTATGATTAAAATAAACTTATATAATATATTTAAAAAAACAATTTCTACTTTGATAACTTTTTTGAAAGATGTATCAATGTATCAATTGATTATATTTAAAAACCGAAAAAATCGGTAGAGCTATGGTACACTCCATGGACTCCGTAAAGCTGAAGCTGTCATCCATTGGTGACAGCACACGGCAGCTACACGGGAGGAACTGGAGCTTACATTTCTCTTGTGAAGTTGAGAAAGGGATGAGTGTTTGTCCATCACTTCACCTACAAGTTGCTGATCCAAGGCTCCAAACCTGTTACAATGTTAACTGTGCATTTCCCCCTCTCTATCCTCCTCACTGGCTCAGCAGGAAGATAAAACCACACAAGCCCAAACCCGCGCACATAGGGAGAATTTCATTGTTGTAGTCTGGGTTGTAGGGTCTATTTTAGGAGCCCAACTGTCTGATTCAGCCCCAGGACTCTTTGTTAACAAGTAAACACAACCTCCGCAACACTCCCGCCCACCTCCACACTCTACTGTGTAAATTAGAGGCACACAAATCAGTATAATTTTAACATGTCCTTATAAAGCCCAAAATGAAGTTGTGTACACAGTAGTAGCCGATGTGCAGCTGTCGGAGTACAAGTAAAAACAACTTTCATGACCAATCCTTTGAGGAAATCTGGAGGTTCTGAGTCAGTTCTTTGGATTTCCCAATTTCCCCAACATGAAACAAACCTGATAGGCACACACTGCATGCTACTAAACACTGTGAGGTCTTAGTGCTTTGTAAAAATCCAATGCCTTAAAAAATTTCTGATGGAAAACGATGCATTATCTTTTGGGCTCCTATTGTATGGGATGAACTTGGAGGAATCTCTTGAGGGAATCATATGTATTTGTTTAATTTTATTACCATTAAAATACATACTCAATGCGACACATTCACCACAGCATACTAATAAAACCATCAAGTAAATAGACAAAAACATCATAATAATTTACCATCATTTACAGAATAATAATGATTTGCAGTCGCTGATCGCACCATTAATTGCACATCAATGGCAATCACTATCTGCTCCATCTCTGATTCACAAAAGATAATGATATTAAAGCGCAAACAAACCCATACAGTTTTGCAGCTGAGTGCAATTTCCCCTTCTTGTGTCTGATTGCAATTATCCATTAGGCAAAATGTCAATGCAATTGAGGCAAATGCGTCAGTTGTGGGGGGTTGAGAGTCAGCCTGGGCCAGGAGCCCGCTGAGTCAATTCTGGTCATTCAGACTAGGCTTGGGTTGGTCTTGGGCAAATGTATGACTTTATAATCTCAGAGAATATTCACATATTTTTTTGCAAATGAATGAATCTTGGAAATACACACAAGGTTACCTTCCTTATACTTCTCTTTTTTTAGCCATAGTTACTGGTTGTTTTCCTCTTTCAAATAGATAAGCTAAATGCCCAAAGTGGATTTTCAAAGTTCCAACCAGCCTCTCAGAGATAAATGACAGTCTTTCCATTATGCTTCATATAACTTTCAATAACCCATTTCAGTATTCTATGTAAAGTTTAGCTCCAATCTGTCTGACGGGTGAAGTGTTTTATACACTGAAGTGGATAATGGAGTAATTGGTTGGGTTCCAACCCCTTATCTGTAACTCCATGTATCCCAATTGGAATGTTTGCCATAAAGACAGTTAATGCTGGGTAAAACATGAAACAAGTTGGTTTCTTAATGTTAGTAAATGATCAGCTTTTCATTATTTTCCAGTGTAAAGAGCAAATGGATACTTATCCCCACTGACTGCTTTGGTTTCCAATTTTCTTTTTGTTTATTATTCCAAATCCACAATTATACAGAAAAAAAGCCCATTGGAGAGAAGGCCTATTTATCCAACCCCCAGTTGTCCAAAAAACAAATAAAAACAATATATTTGGCCAAAGCATGACCTGCCCTACTCTGCCTCTGGTTGGCTTGCCCTGATATTCTTACTATAAACTATCTAATTTCAGTCGTATGCCTAAACCTAACCAACCCAACCAATGTATTCTGCATTATAATCAGCCATGTGCTTCTGTTTGTTGCAAGGTGAGTGTGCATTTTAGGAGTAAAGAGCCTTCGGAACAATGCCAGTGTGTTTCGGGACAATGTGCTGACAAATGGGCTATTGATCCAATGGTGCATTTTTTGGACTATCTAGGTTTTTGAATAATGGTCTGTCGGAACAATGGGCGCATAAACTGAGAAGCAGTTCCCAACCAGTCTCACCTCATGATCCAATTTTTCCCTTAGACATCTCAAAAGGTCTAGAGGTAGAGCACAGCTCCCAGTCAACTGTCATGAAGACGGGGAGGGATCGATAGGCTACTTATATTGTTGAGTTGCATGTTATAAAGGCCCAGACCCACCAAACCATAGACCTAATACGTATTGCTGCACCCCAGGTCCCTTGTGCTCAACTGCAGTCCATAAAACCCCTACAATGACCTCATTAAGGCTAATAAAACTCCACAGAACCGCAGGGAACAGCAATTATTTTTGGGGTTCCTCACTACTAGTTACCTACACTACTAAGCCTTTTACATAACACATGGCCATGTAACCCAATTTGGATATAAAAATAATGATAAGTGCAGCTTTAAAGAGCACAGTTATTGCTATTCTGAGCGTAACCTTCACCCATTTTCTTCTCTCCAGTGCACCTTTAGTGCTCAGCGTTGATGAGAGAGCAGATGGAGAAGAAGGACTTCTTCTCAATAGCTCAATAGAGTTTCAGGCCATGGTCAAACACCTCATCAAACATGTAGGATAGTAGTATTTGCCTTGTGGTTAATGCAACAGCGTTGAAGGTCAGCTCAGAATAGAGGAGAGGAACGCAATTTAGTAATTAGCAGTCCCATAGAGAGCCCAGCATCTGTGTCTAACCACGCTACATGCACCAGCATAGCTCTAAAGCTTGTAATAACATACATATGAGGTCCTTCATTGACTTTTAACTATAAATCAAACTTTAACACCAAGACCAATTTTTTAATCTGGAAAAACAAAACATTGTTGAATGTCCTGAATTTGCGTTTTCTTCATTTTGTCAAAAAAGAAAGTCTAGAACTACACATACAGTACAAGCTATTCAAAAACGAAAATATTCGTTTAGATTTGAATATTCCAGTTTATCTCAGACAGACAGTCGAGCTGACGGGAGTTTGCTTATTTGTTACTTGTTTGATAGAGCTGTTCATTCTAGTTCATAGATATAGACAGAGAAATATCCGGAAAATCAAGATAATTTTGATTTGCAGACATTTGGGGAACTTGTTTGCTGCCTAAACAGGAGTTGTTTAGGAAATCCACATCAGTTTCATCCCTGTGCATTCATGGAGGAAATAGTTCTAAGACTTGTATTGCTAGCGCATGGGCCTGAATAACACGTTACTTTTGTTAGATTGTGAATATTTGATGCAACACGACTTTATTGGGAACATGCATTAAGTGAGAACAATATAAACTAAACCAACAAAGTTCTTAGAACTATATTCTGACATAGCCACAAAAGCCAATAATGCAGGACTTACCGACATTTAAATTGTTCTTTGGTAGTAATCCTGATGTTGCCATTAATTCATTACCAAAACCGAATTACATTCACTAAACCTTGAGCTTTTGGAGCAGTTGCCCGCTTTGCCTGGCTGGTATCAAGCAGCCATGGACTAGCCTAGCTCAAAGGGATAAAGTTTGAAAAAAATAAAAATAGTATGGGAGGGGTGGAAGCATTTCCACAAGGCTGCACGGCCAGTTATTAATAAATCCAATCTAATCATGTAAATTTTGTGCAGTTATATGACATTGTGCAATGCAAGTAACTTAACAAGAAGGACAAGTTCCTAAGATGGTTTGTAAAACCACCATGTCTCGTTTTTTAATGTGTAAAATGCTGTTATGTTAAGTAAGAATGCCTTTTTTTTTTTACCAAAAAGAAAGACATAACGAACATCCAAGAATTGGCTTTCTTTCCCAATTTTTGACAAATTATGCTCTTGATGAAAATTTCTTTCTGCAACAAGGTTTTGATAACAGTTGACTTAGCTATGCTGTAGCGTAAGTAGTAGTGGTAGTAGTAGTAGTAGTAGTAGTAGTAGTTGTAGTAGTAGTTTATCTTGTTTGCTTAATCCGTACAAAAAAACCGATACGTACGTGGTTTTGCAGGGGGGTATGACTAATTCTTGGCTGGGCACAGTAAATTCCTTCCTTGCTGCATAATTCATTCATAATAACCATATGTATGTAGGTGGTATTGGTCTTCCTATCCAACTCGTTGCATAGCATTGCACCATAAAGAAAAAATGTAAAAATGTAGTGCGATCAACCCTTGCACCTTGTAGAAGTATTCATTCACAGTCAAATCTTTGCCATGTAACAGAAGCAGAACAGAAGGGTGTTCTTGGCACCTTACCTCAGCAAAATACACCAACTTCCACAAAGAAAGAGACATTGTCAGGACCTTATGTTGGTGCTGAGTAAACAGGGGAACTAAGGAAATCATCTGTTATCAGATGGCACACTCCCCCACTCCTCTCTGGGTATCGGAAGGATCGCCATTGGCCCTGATGGAACAATTCCGCCATTGGTCCATCCCGGTTCCACACACACACCTCAACACCTGTACTGTAACAACAGAGCCCACATAATTCAGTACGCAGAAACTCCTCAGAGAGACACTCAAACATTTCCTCCCTGCTGTATGACATAAAGAGAGAGAGGATTCCTACAAATGGCAGAAAAGGCTGATTCTTCTGTATCACTGGAGTCATTGCCCGAGGCTGTGAAGGTACAAGTGCTCTATAGAGATGGGTTAATTTGCAGTCTTTTCCAACATTACAATGGAAGACACTATAAACCTCTCCTTTTTGAGGCCCATATTGTAGTGCATTAGGTGGTGTGTTACTCTCTGTAAAAAGTTCAGTAAGTGTATAACAGTAACCTGGGTTGGTGTAATAAAGAACATTCCCTGGAAAGGAAATGGTATTGCTTTAATTCAACAGTACATGTTCAATTGAAATTTGAGGAAGAAGTTTGGCATTTCGTACGTCGCCATCTTGGATTACAGCTGCCGCCATCTTGGTTTTTTTTAAATCCGGTGAACCAAAGTGACCATATTTGGACGGCGGAGGAGTGACTTAAATAGGGTAAAATTGCAGTACTTTGTTTAGCCAAACAGTCAGTAGACTTTTGAAACTATTGGCGCAGAAACTCCTCAGAGACTATTTGGCCGACACAGACGACCAAATGGTGAGATCCCCCTCGTCTCACCAGTGGCAGTGTGGGTAATGCAGTTTGACAGGAAGGCCATCTGACGCACACAGGACACTGACAGACTGCCCATCCAGCTCTGCAGGACAGCGCAACCACACCTGTCTAGGCCAATAATGCTTAGCTACATCTGCCACCCGCCACACCTCTCTCTCTCCCTTTCTCTCTCTCTCTCTCTCTCTCTCTCTCTGTATCTGAGGATAAAAGGATCATAGTGACAGAAGGTGAGGGGCGTGCAGGGAAAGCAAAAAAATGGTGGAAGACAGAAGTTTTTGCGATGAGGTGAAAAGCGGGAATCCAGCTTCCTGGGAAGTGTTCAGATGGCATTAGGGTGGAGAGACAAACTGGGTCAGTGAACGGGACTCAAAGAGCAAAAAACACACTGACTCAGTGGCTCTTAAAGGGACAGTGTGTAGAATTTGGTGGCATTTAAAGGACCTGGATACCCCTCCGCTCACCAGTCCCTTTCCATACGGCCATAACATAACCGTGGCCTCTGAGCGTTCTCCTTGCTCAGAGGCCATCCTTATCATAATAACACTACCTATGGAGCTAGGTAAGTCAGGCTCTGGCCGGGGGTACCACTGTTTTGCACTCTGTGGCTCACATTACAACAGTTTCACAAGCCTGGCGGATAACCACAGTCGCCTTCAGGTAACTTAAAAACACGCAAAAGTCTTTCGCTAGGCCAGTGATTGGTTTGTCATTTCTGGGCTACTGTAGAAACATGGCGGTACAACAAGGCGGACTGTGTGGAGAGAACCTACTCCCTATGTAGATATGAAGGGCTCATTCTTAGCTTACAAAAATACGATTCATGGTTTCAGATTATTATACACTAATGAAAACATAGTTATGAATATAATATTACATTTTTGCTAAAAGATCCCTAAATCCTACACACTGGTCCTTTTAACATAAATTCACAAAGCCAAACGCTGATACTGACATTTTAGTAAAGCAAGTGAGTAGTAGGGCAAAGAGGCTGGAGACACTTCTGAGGGAGAAAAAACAGTTGCAAAACTGATGGTCAACAATGCTTTGGATTATCTGTCTTGTTTTAGTAATATTAGCGTTTTGCATCATCTTGCGGACCCTCACCAGAAAATAAGCAGGGAGCCCATGGACCCTATTACACGGTAGGAGGCCCAATGAATAATGAAATTAAAACTTTTTTTTTTAAATTATCTTTCACAGAGATTGGAAAGAAGACAATGAGATTGCTTTTCTAATTTCCAGTTGAAGGCTATTTTAGAGTTTTGGACCATCTTACAACCCTGTGTCCAGGAGGTCAGCAGTGAAGGATGGGTCAACCTCTGACCTTGAATAGCTACAGCACACCTGTGTTCCACGTCAGACCTGTTGTGGAACAAGATATTAGAATGATCACATTAAACTTACTGGACTTATAGAAAAATAAATAGAAATTCAACTAAAAACAGAAATCTAACACTTTATGACTCCTGTTTCAAGCTTCAGGCACAAGCAAACAAAAAATGTGGTTCTTTAAAGTTGTGTAGATGTGTACCTCAGAAAGGCAATACAGGATTTTCTGCAAGAAAAAAACACTTTATATTTACCAAATATATGAGAAACATTTGGGTCGGGGTGCCGTCCAGTTTAACTTCATGCAAATTAGTTTATTTTCATTTTACCGTGAGATGACATTCCTGGTATGCTGTATTGTGCTAGAGTTTAGGGGCTTGTACTGTTTGACAAGGCAAAAAAAAATGGTGCACTGAAATCTGATATGAGTTGTATTTATGACAATTTTCCGGTTTCCCAAACAAATCATCCATACAGAAGTCCCTGGAGGCTCATTGTGTTAAAAACCAGCTGGGCACTGAGAATAGACATGGGTGTGACTTGCTGAAGTTGTGCACAACAAGTTTTCAACTCGGCATGAGTCTCAGTCAATATTTGTGCTGGGCCAGTTTGCATAGACAAAAGTACCCAATATGCATCGGTTAGCTTCGTCCCATGCAGAGCGGGATTAGGATGGGCTCCCTCGCTGTGAAAAGTGTGAGGAAGCAGATTTTTTACAGACAAATCTTGGGTTCCAGGATTTTGGAGGAAAAATATGTAAAATGGTGGACGAACAGGAAGGAGTGAGGTGTGTGTGTGGGGGGGGGCAGTCTGCACACCTACACACGCACACACATTATGAGGGGCCAAAAGGTCAGCAGTGTGTGCCCGGTTTAATTATGATGAAATACATGGCAGTGATGTGGACAGCACCCAGGTGCATGCTGGGAAGCCAAGCTGTCACCAATGTGTCAGCGGCTGTCTGCCACAGCTCGGATGGACGGACACACTCACCTGCACACACTGGGCGATAAGGACCAAAGTTAATGGTGATACACAGTACATTTCATGGTATATGTTCAGTTATAAGTCAAAGCCACACGTGAGATGTAACACTTTTATTAAAACAGATATCATATGACGTGGTTAAGCCACATTTGAGACATATAAACGAGGTCTGCTTTAATTTCAATACATTCAACATTATAATCGTGCTATTTTCAACAATTTGTCATTCTGGATTACTCATCGTTGCTGTCGGGCAAAATTCAATGCTTTTGGTTACCCTTTGGCTCTGTCTGTGGGTTCTTACAATTTTCAACTAATGCCAGGTGCATGCTGGGAAGTCAAGTATTCGGAAAAAAAAGTATTAAAAAAGAGCTTGTGACTACATCTCATAACTCCATCTGCTCCTCAAACTGTCGGTAAACCCGATTTCATTTAGTGTTTTATAATGGCCAGAAATATATATTTTAAACTTCTCAACAGCAGTTTGCGCGAGAGATTCAACTCTGCGGGTTAGGGACGGTGTCGGAGGATCAGGCTGCAACAGTCGGTTCTGCCGAGTAAAGCCGATGCAAAAGTCTTAAAACTTGCATTCTCTGTAATTGTTATAATGGGGTAAAAATAGAAGTCTGGTTGTATAGAAGTCTATGAGATAATGAATCTTCTTCTCACTTGATTTACTCCCTCAATAAACATTGTAAACATGACTTTATGGTCTCAATTTCTAGTTTCAAGTCTCCAATACAGCGTGATGTTCATTTAGTAAATTATGGTCCCTTTAGAGTCAAATAGACCATAAAACAGGGTATGCTTTAGGGCGGGCTTACTATAATTTACAGGCTGCTGCTGCAACCAGAGTCGTTTACGGTGTCTCTTGCTCACTCCTCTGCATTCCAAATATGGTAACTTCCTTCTATTGGTTGCGAAAAAACAACATGGTGGAGCAGTAATCCAAGATAGAGACGGCGAAATCACCAAACTCAATACTTCAAAATGGCATTCCACAAATCATTGGGTGACGTCAATATGAGTACATCTACTTCTAATATACAGTCTATGAGGAGGGTCCCATCGTGAGCCCTCTCCAGGCTTTTATTCTCTACCAGCCCCTGCGAGCGCCGGCGCTAGGTCTGATTTGAAAGACAATACTTTTATAACGTTGGCAACAAACTGTGTCAACGCCATAAAACTACAAGATTTGACCACGTTTGAAACACATTTACAGGAAGATAAACATTTTTAAGAATAAAACAGAGAACAGAGTGCTGCAGAAATGACCTATTTTTGTGGGCCAATACTGGAAGTTACCATCACACTGGTTCCCTCAACAAAAAAAACAATTTGATTTTTCCACCACTGAGGAATAAATATCCAATGTTCAATTCTGTTTTGCCTCATTTAATGTGGTTAATGTTTACAGATGGCCAGTTCTTTCTATGACCATGTCCATCATGCATTATAAACATACATCATATATTTACAGCACCATATATCTCTAGTTATAAGCACTCATGAAAAATACATTGTAAAAATAGTCATGTGGATTTATTTGCAAGGATCACATAGTATTTTAATTCCCATTGTTGTAATACATTATAATCTTTTTTTATAATGCATTGCAATCACTGTTATGATGCATTATAATGTGAGTGTATGTAATGAAGTAAGTGGGCATTAAGTGCTTTAAAAGACAAGGGTTGATACTTAAGCAGTCAAATTCACCACCACTTTCTTCTTCCCATGTTCCCCATGAGGTTATTATGCAGCTCCTGCACAAGGACCATGTTATTACACAATGAAAAAGTATGAAGACTGGAAGCAAATCTTAGATTTTAAAATATTTTATTTCATAAACAATATCTAAATTCAACTCGGTCGGTCACATACAGAGTAAGGATAGAAAATGCTTGAATTAGAATAAGAGAAAACAACAAGAATTGGGCATTCCTATCTGCTATGCTTGAGTAGCAGCTTACAAAGTGAGCTCCCTGTGTGAAGACGACGGTGAGGATCTAAAGAGTGGCCTGGTGGGTAGAAAACTGTGCTACACATGGATGCAGGTTCAAGCTCCTGCCCTGCCATAGTGTCTCAGAGCAAGACACTGACTTTGTTTCCAGCTGCAGGGAGGATGACCTGTATATGGAGCAGAGAAACTTTCTATCTGGGAATCATTATACAGTAGTACCTCAATGTTCCCAGACAGGCCTCATATATATGCAAATCATTCTCATTCCAAGGTTGTCAAATACAGCTGCTTGGTCAACGACCGTGCACGTCTAACTGTGACCGCTGTCGCCGTAGTAGTGGGCGTAGTTTGTGGCAGGCTAAAAAATTGAATGTCTGTCGACCTATTTAAAGATATGGACTTATGTTAAGTTATGTAACTTTAACAAGATAAATTATGTGACATTTTGTAAATTATGTTTTGTATGATAACATGACGCCGGGGTTGATGGCAGGGTAAAAAACTCCAAAAGTCAATATTGACTCATTAAAAGTTACAGACGTAAGTTAAGTTAAGTAAGCTAAGTTACATTAGGTAAGATAAGTTATGTTACATGAAAAAAGTTATGTTTCATAACGTCGGGTTTGATGACAGTGTCAAAAAACCCCCAAAATAAACATTAACTTGGTTAACTAAAGTTATGTGCGGGAGTTAAGTTATGCAGCGTTACATAAGGTTGCGGTTATGATGACAGTGTCAAAAAACATCAAAAGTCAATATTGACTTCTTTAAAGTAACTTGTTTAAGATAAGTTACCTAACGTGGCAAAAGTTAAGTTACGTTACATTAGGATAGTTCATTCAATAATATAACATTACGTCTGGCTTTATGGCAGGGTCAAAAACACCAAAGGAAACACTGAATCATTTAAAGTTAGATACGTAAGTTAAGTTAGGTAATGATTCGTAAGTTAAGTTACCTTACATTACGATAGTTATGTTACATAACATAAAGTTGGGGTTAATGGCACCATAAATCAACATTGACTTCCGTTACGTGTTTAAGTTAATTTATGTAACATTGCAAAAGTTAAGTTAAGTTACATTACGAATGTTGTGTTCAATAATATAATATATCATCTGGGTTGTTGGCAGGGTCAAAAACACCAAAAATCAACATTTACTTCTTTAAAGTTACATGCGTAAGTTATGCAATGTTTCATCATACTTCTTCAGAACATGGACCACAATCTTTTCCTAAACCTAACCACGTAATTTGGTTGCCTAAACCCCTATGTCGCTTCAAGTGAACATGGACGTTTATTTTGAAAAGCGTAAGCTGACGCAAAACCGACCCTAGAGGGGCATGTAAAGCGTCTTTGTTTGAAGCATAGAGCCACTGACCAAGCTGCTGTTCTTTGACAAGGTTGGGAGTGAAAAGGTGATGCATACATCTTCTCCATCATCTGCTACAGTTGCTTTTATTCAAATCACAGAGAAAACCGGATCAAAGCTCGGCACCTTTCTCATCTTCTGCTCCATTCACTACTCGTGCTGGCTTATCATGGTGTGGTTACATTTTGAAAATAATATTTTGTTTAAAGTAGGGCATGGAGGCTACCCATTGGAATCTCACAAATAGACATAAATAAGATTTCAATACTGAAAAGACAACATTTTGGTCCATGGTGTAAATCGAGCTAGAAAAGATTCACATTGTCTCCCCGACTTCAAACGGGGCTGGATAGTTCTTTACAAGTTGGAAGACCTTCACCTGTGTGGCTAGACTATCATAAATTACCTTTAATATATAGCCAAATATTGCGAAGACTGTGCAAGATCAAATACACTGTTTGTGCAAAGAATGTGTGCTCCTTCTACTACAAAAGCTCGACCAGGTGTCAGTTTTTAGTTTGGAGTTTTTAGAAAAGTTTCCCACAATAGAACGACACTAAGGACAACACTAAGAAGGCATTTGCTGTATAGAATACCTTTTTGCAGTAGATCATAATTCAATTGGAAATGCCTTTTGTTAAAGAATACACCAAAATGCACACGTCACAAAAAGCCATAATGTTAGAAAGACCAACCCACAGGCCGTTGACTGTGTGTGCCGTCCCGGGGGTGGGGGGATATAGAGAACTGGCTGCTCTGGTGTCCCCAGCCCACCCACCCCACCCCCAGAGTGCTCTCTTTTCTGTACAGTGTTATCCGTCCGTCTGCTCGTTCCCATCCGTCCCTCGTTTCGAGGCTCACCGCTGAAGCTACGGGTTGGTGAGGCGTCGACGGTGTGGTGGGGGGGGTGGATGACTGAGGGGTCGGCGAGCTGTGCCATGCCTGACACGGTGCTCCACCGTGCTGTGCTGAGACAAACTGTGCAAACGCTACTGTGCTCTTCTGTCCTCCGGGGCCGACCGGCTCTGCTACCGTGCAGTAAGTATACGGTAGCACTCCGGAGGAGGATGTGGATGTGTGATGTGTGTGTGTGTGTGTGTGTGTGTGTGTGTGTGTGTGTGTGTGTGTGTGTGTGTGTGTGTGTGTGTGTGTGTGTGTGTGGTACAAACGTTGGCCAGGCAGTGATTAACTTGGGTCTTCGCTATGACCAGTCAAACTGTAAACAGGACTTTAAGTCCTCAGTTTTTATATACAGACGAAGCAGAAAAGAAGCTTCGACACCCCCCACCCCATCCAGTTCATTGTTTGGCTTCACAGCAAAAAAAAGAAAAAAGTTAATCTTCTTTACTTTTAAATAACCTGTCTCTCAATTCTAGACCAGAGACAGTGGCAGTCCGTGATTCCCGGAGGCTTCTTTCTTTCTCTCCAGTTGCTGATAAATCAGTTGTTATGAGGTAACCAAGGAGTAGATCATACTGGAACACAAGAAGAAGAACCAGGAAACGGTCAGTGAGTCAACACTGGCAGGCAGAAAGTGACAAAGTGAGAACGAACAACAATCTGATGGCCTGCTTGGAGCGTTGGGATAAAGCTTTATAGCTTTGTGTGTGTGTATGTGTGTGTGCGTTTAAACAACTTCATTGATCCATAGTTAGTATTCCTGCTGATTCATCTCCACCCTGCTGTCTCATCTGCTCGCAGATTTAATGTCTGTTTGTGTCCTTGGAAGCGAGAGGCTCAGAAGTGGACTTATTTATCTTAGTTGCTGACGGCAAACTTTTATGTGCCACATCTCTTTGAAGCTTTTTCTGTCATGATCTGCATAATTCAGAGTACTGCTGCTTCTCCGTCAAGATCGGGCCAGCATTAAAACAACACGAGGGGCTGCTGGTGAGGGGATGTTTTAAAGTACCAATAATGAACTACAATCCAGGAAGTCCAATTTGAGTATTACATCCATGAGTTCCAAGGATCATCCAAAAGCAACACACTGTTCAATGATTTATTATACGTGAAACACAAGATTTCTCTGCAACAATTTGATCTTATCCAGGGGAAACAGCAGAAATGCCAGGTTCCTGTGATCTAC
Organism: Anoplopoma fimbria; assembly: GCF_027596085.1. Classification (NCBI taxonomy): domain Eukaryota; kingdom Metazoa; phylum Chordata; class Actinopteri; order Perciformes; family Anoplopomatidae; genus Anoplopoma; species Anoplopoma fimbria. The sequence continues at coordinate 22,325,384 of NC_072466.1, read as the reverse complement.
GGGTTATATGCCCCCTTCGTTTTTTTTAAATTCAATCCGCAAATTCAAGGTCTTGCTGGATGGAGTTGGGTTGTGCATCCCAGCTACGGTACTGGCTTCGTCCAAAGAAATCAGCGGGCCGCGTTTTCAACAGAGCTTAAGGTCTGGACGCAGATTTGGACTGTGTGCAGACTGACATGAGCACGGCATGAAAAACGGCAGCTCCCTCATTTACTTATTTATTTTTAGTATTTTGACCATTTTTTGTTACTTGCTTCACATTTTCACATGGTTAACAGGTGTACATTAACAAGTTACTTCTGTCATATAAAAATGACATCCAGCCATACTGTTAAAACTAAGACAGTAACTGACAACATTATTTTAAGGACACTATAGACAAATAGAACATTTGTCTTTACCTTTCACCTTTCTCTTTGTTATTGTGTCATGTGACTTGTTGCTTGAAGACAACGGTGGAAAGTCAGAGTTTGTTGCGTTCGAGGACAGAATTCATATTTCTGTGTTATGTAAAAGATTTCCATCATCATGGCTGTATTGAAACTGATTTTCACAATCTGGACGGGATGCAACATTTCAGAACGAGACGTCTCCTTTAGCAAGACTTGGTCTGGTACAATATTAAACAGACCGTCATTTTAAAAAATAAAATTTCAGTGGGGTCCTTCCATCATGTTGCTAACGCTTATAATAACAATCTGAGCCTATCGGTGTCAAACACAAGCACTTTTAGTGGACATATTCTCATGGTGATGTGTTGCCCCCGAATTATTACATTGCAACCTGTTTAGGGGCTGCCATCTGCATCATTCTCCCTCAACACTGGACCACTTTTAAAAGTTGTTCCCATTAGTTGAGTAGATTCGGAGGCAACATTTGGGTCAGAAAAGTGACGCCAATGCAAAAGTGCTTAAACCTGCATTTTGTCTTATGGCCATCAGGTTTGATTGTATAGAAGTCTATGGGAAAATGACCCTACTTCTCACTTGATTTATTACCTCAGTAAATATTGTAAATATTGTAAACATGATTTTATGCTTTCAATAGTTTCAAGTCGTCTTCAATATTTAAATGATTTAGTAAATCATGGTCCCATTAAGAGTAAAATAGACGATAAAGAAGGTTATGCTTTAGAGGGCAGCTACCCTGTTAGTTACAGGTCGCTGCCACAGCTTTATTCAGTCTGGGAGTTGTCCATGTTTTGTCTGAGAGCTTTAATCATTTCACTGTGGGTTTTAAGTTCAAGACGGTTAATTTTAACATTTTGGTCACATGAAAATGTCTAATTCAGTGTTTGTTTATACTTTGCTAAACCCTCTTGTCTCACTTGAGGTTTCAAAAAACCAAGATGCAGAAGACCAAAGACCAAGGTTATAGGATTTAAAAAAAACAAGTGGCAACGATAAAAATGCTAGAAACTCAAGGCTTCAAAATGGGAGTCCACAAACCGATGGGTTTTGCTACAGTGACTACGTCCACTTCCTATATACAGTCTATGAAAATATTGTGCAGGTTGAAAACTACTGACATATTTAACACAGGAGAACTATCAGAAGAGTTAAGCTTTTCACAAACTGAGTGGTGTTAACTGCTTTTTTGTTTTCTAAAACCAATCAAAAATGTTTCTCACAACAAAGTATTTGCAGAAACAAATGTAGAAACTGCTCACCATTGTAATAAGTGAGTACTGTTAAATACTGCAGTGTTTGTAGTGAGCGATGGGCTCACTAGGAACACAGAAGCTAGAATGAGCAACATGGGTTCTCACATCAAGCCTTCCACAATGATTTGTTGTGCAATAAAGTAGTGTGTGTGTGAACACACTACTTAAGCATTAAGCATTTTAGCTTTACTTCCACCCTGAAGCCCTTTTGCTTTCTCGTTCTGCAGGTTTCCATGAATCGTTGTGGTACCTGGACCGTAGTCGTGCCTCCTGCTGTGAGCCGACTGACACCCACTGCTACTTCCATTATTATTATTAATCACATTACTATCCCTATTTTCATAATTATAATTCTACTGTAATAATTGCTGCTGTTATTATAAGTAGTCTTATTATATGAATCATTTATGTCATATACATTGAATGTGTTGTATCTCTGTTATGCTGCTCATTCTGTACACATGACATCTATTGCATTCTGTCCATCCTGGAGAAGGATCCCTCCTCTGTCGTTCTCCCAGAGGTTTCTTCCTTTTTTCTCCCTGTTAAAGGGGTTTTTAGGGGAGTTTTTCCTGTGCCGATGTGAGGGAAGGACAGAGGATGTGAGGGAAGGACAGAGGATGTGAGGGTGTAAGGACAGAGGATGTGAGGGTGTAAGGACAGAGGATGTGAGGGTCTAAGGACAGAGGATGTCGCATGTGCACAGATTGTAAAGCCCTCTGAGGCAAATTTGTAATTTGTGATTCTGGGCTATACAAAATAAACTGAATTGAATTGAATTGAACACAGCCATAAAGCTGAATGCAAAGTATAGAGCCATTTTGGATTATCAGAAGTCCATGAGAGGTGCCAAGTGAGGCAAAGACTTCAGCAACGCTCCAAAATGAAATCGAATCAAATCTGAATACGCCTTTACAAACTTTACAATGTAAAACAATTATCATTTATCACTGGATGATATATAAGGAGTAAAAACAATATATCTAACATCCTTTTATTTATTTTATTAATGAAGCGAATGCGGATGTGACAAAACCTGCAGTTCCTTGAATGGCCGCTTGAGGCCGGCTCCAAAAGTGAGTCGAATCCAAATAGGCCCCCATGTTAAAATGCTGACATAAACACATTTATAGCCTTGCTAAAATGAAAGTTTTGGTCTCTAGAGCTCATATGCCTGTCTATGACAACGGTATTGGGGAGAGAATTTGTATACAACTCACCCAGTAAAATCATATTAAACTCAACCTCTTTGCCTATTTTTTGATAAACCGGGAGTTAATCCTAATTTGTACTCGCCCTAGTGAAGACGCGGGCACAAGAAAATGACGTTAACACGGCCGGGGCATGGGGCTTGTAGCACCGCAAAAGGTTGCGGCGCTTGGTCGTGCACCTCTGAATTTTTTTAACTTTGAATGACTGTTCAAAGTTTAAATCTTTATTGTTATCTGTCACAAATAGATAACTAATAAAAGCACCGTTTACATGTCTAGGGACTTTAAAAAAGAAGGCAAATTTATTTTGAGATGCTTTTTAAACAGGAGATGTTAAAAATCCTCATTTGAGTAAATATTTTGCAGTCAAATCAAATTGTCTACAGGATATTCAAGCTTTGTTCTTTCTAATGCATTTAATGTTGTTTCTTTACAGGGCTTGTACAAAGGCACTAAAAAAGTCCATGAATAATGAAATATGAGTTTACAGATAATAACTATCCCTCCTCGGCATTGATGAGGTTCGTTCACGGCTTTTTGGCGGTCACACCTAAAGTCTATGGGTGTAACTATGGGGGCTCTTTTCCATTCTTCGTAGTCTAGCGTTTCAGAGAATAATGCAGCTAACAGCACACAGTCTGCAGAGGCTCGCTCTACGGCGCCAACTGAGTATAAACAAAGCTTTAGTGTGTGCCGTCACTATCAACGGCTTGGAGACATCCAATTTGAGCTTCGTCTCAATTGGTGACGTAATGGAGACTGCAACCATTTTAGATACAGTGTGCAGGTGACATGGTGTAGATAGCTAAATAAATTGGTCAAATTCTCACCAATGACATGCATGTTTCTCATCTTGAGTGAAACCAGAAGACCAATTTATTTGTTACGTAACTTACATACTTAAGTAACGCCACTATAAAAGTTATTTTAACCCCCCAGAAATATATTTTCCTAAACCTGACAGATAACTTTGTGCTTTTACATTAGATGTCTCCAGTTTTTATGTTTTTACATGCCATAAAAAAATGTAAAAAATCCCTCCTGGCATGATTGTACTGTTGTTTTTTCATTTGTGGGAAAGTTTCTACTGAATGCAAAAGGAAAAGCAGAAGCTGATGAGCATCATGTTAATGCAATGAGCGTGTACAAAAACAAGCTGTAAAGCACACATAGCTGCAGCGATTTCACCTTTTTTTCTTCTAAATGTTAACCATTGACCATGAGATGAGCTTCAGAACCCAATGTGTTGATATGCTATAATTGTTTTGACGAGAAACACAATGATCTGTGATGTTTACCTGAAAAAAAAGGATAAAGATTGCATGAAACAACAACCAAACAGCCAAAAATCACAGATTGGGGATCCAACACTTGTCTCACTGAGCTGTGACTTGACAAGAACAGATCAGCACCTCGCTGACAGTAACTAACGATTCCAAAGTCTTGTGTTCATCCCCGAGGCCTTTCCGAGCTCCTAACACCTCCGTTAATCTCCACTGGTGAGAAGACTGCAATTTCACAAGTATCCAAGGCCAAAGAGAGAGAGACAGGAGAGGATACATGTGAAGGGCGAGACAGACAGATCAAGAGTGAAAGGATGGCTCCTCCTCTGAGACTTGACCTCCTCCCGTTTAATCCTCTGAGAAACGCCTTCATCATTAATAGATGGACTTGTAGCTCTTTAAATTACAGCTACTTCACTTTTACCGCCTGATTAGACATTAATTTAACATAATTTTATGCAAAAATATGACTTGTTATGTGAGATGCTTCAGCGAAAAGGAATACTGACACTTTGGGAAGGAATATAATGCTGTTTAAATTGCTAAATAGGTAGGATTATTGCAACATGTTTGCTTTTTATTTTACTTCTTTAAATTAGTAGTGGGGTTTGGGTTTTCTAAAAATGAGATAATAATAATACCTTTTCAAAGCCTTATGTAATTATTTTCATGTTGGCTTGTATACCTGAGGGAATAAAAACTATGGCAGTACCTCTGTATTTGTTTAATTATTTACGTCCAGTTGGGTTGAATGTTGTTCTCGTTCAGCCAATTCACAACCAACTCATTAAATACCGACGCTTTGTCAGTTCTTCTTGGTACAATTTAAACTAACTCCAAAGTAAACACATCTGCGTTATTATTGGACGGTCAAAGCAACTGACAGATGATACAGAGCAGGTGAGTCTGCTCAGGCGTGGTGAATTTGATGAATTTATAGGAAATGAAATGTGATTATCTACTTTTTTTCAGCGGGTTATTATATCCCATAAGGTAGGTCGCATTAAAGTGTGGACACACATACGTGGTCACAGCTGAGTTAGGATCCGGCGCCTCCGATCACAAAAGTCATATTGAAAAGACGAGCGTAACCACGGCGAGAGTTATACCAACCCCTGAGAATAATCGTTCCTGGTTGTTATGCCAGAGAAGGTTTTTCCACCTTTTTTGATAATGATTGAACTACAACTAAAAACATGGACATCATAGAGTAATTCAATTGTGCAAACTTCTTGTGTTTCTGCAATTACATCAGTTTTTTTTTTTCAGTCAAAACCAAAAGTATCTTCCCATACCAACCCAGCAACGCCAATGGCGGTGTACATTTCCAATCAAATCTGGTCCATTGAAAAACACTCACACTTCATTAAAGATTGTGATACAAGCTAAAACAATGCATGAACACATTTGCTTCTGCTTCACTGGCATTGTGTTTCCATGACAACATACTGGTCTACACTATAGTAGCTACACCAGTGACAAATGCAATATTCATGACTGATAGATTTTCTGACTTTCTATTGCCTAATAATAATGTTAAAATGCACACCTCTTCATAATGTTTATTTTTTTTATCGTAATGTTGGAAATTAAGGATTTAAGCCATATTTCCCCGTATGTAAAAAAAATAAGTCATATCAAGCGCTTTCTTTTTATTGGCAGATGTTGCTTATTTCATGTTCCATTAGCTCTAAACATCTGTCCAGTTAATGAGCCGAGCTTAACCTTGTGTGTGCACGTGTGAGAGCAAATATGAAGGCCAGATTTTATGCCTGGGGCGACAGCAAGAACTACAAGTACAATAAAAAAGGTTCGACCTGTAAACATACAACGGGATAGCACGCAGGTAGCAAGACACAACATGCTAAGGACCGTTATTTTACGACCACAGGGGTTTGACAGGAAACCTGTACGCATCTTGCAGGGGAAAAAGTACTCATGACTGGAATGAATTACATTTGACACGGCATCCCTGTCACAGAAACGACAAGTTCAGGAGGAGGAAGGTAAGAGGTCGGAGGGTAAAGGTCTCATTCTGGGGAGAAATCCATCAGTCAGGCAGAGCTTCATTATCCCCCTGGATCAGTGGAGCAACAGCTGGGGGAGGGTGAGGCAGCACAGAGCTCACCGACATGGCAAACTAGCAGGGATGTTCCCTTTTAGTATTTACATTGAAGCTAAACCTGCACTAGTTATTTAAGGTAATTTATCAAGGAATTGAAGATATATTACTCAGATCGCCACCTCAGGAATACACCTAAAGTCAGGCGTATTCAAATGAAAACAGTGCCATTTGCAATCTTTGCCATGGATTTCATTTTTAAGTAACTCATTCGATTGTTAACAAAATCCAGTTTTTGGTAAAATATATAATCGCCTGACATAATAGGGGCCTGTCGTAACTACCTTACACCGTTGAAGACGTGACAGCTCCTTAAAAGTGAAATCAAAACATCTCTCCCCCTGCTTGAAGGCTGCAGTATAGGTCATACACCCCGCCACCATGTTAGTGGATTGGCCAAACTTAAAAAAATCAAAGTACAAGTCAATTACTTTTTTTCCCAAATAAATGGTTCTGTCATTTAAGGTATTTTAATTGATTATTTGATGCTTTAAAAAGGGGGTGTGACATCATGATTGACAGCTGTGATTGACAACTGTTCTGAGTGAAGCGATAGCAAAGCAGGAGGCTCTGGAATTGTCCGAGAGGAGATGTAACTATAACTTTCCATAGCTGTGATTGTCTGTTTCAACCATAGACTGCTTATAAAGATCTTTATACGTCTGCTCTATCAGTACTGCGTAGCCTTTGACTCCAAATTACATCACAAGTGCAAGATAGCAGCGCCCATGTCTGGAATATTTTGGCTTCATTTTTGTGGAGTGGGAGAAAGTGAAGAGGAGTCGTCCATCTTTACATACAGCCTATGGGTGAATGTATGAATAACTAGATTAAACCCAGGTCTGCTGGATGCTCTTTGTGCCTGTGCGTCTGTCCTCCTGCTGTGCCCAGATTGACAAAATCAATGGTGATAGAGTAATTCCAGTGATTCATCTGCACCAGATGAGCTCCACTGAGCAACCAAAAAGTGGTTTTTAAATAACCCGTCACACAGGTGTGGAGGGGAGCACTCAGGTGGAGCTGTGCGTTCATCTGTGCATCTGTGGAGGCATGCACAATTTAATTATGTGCATGCATGGAGGTTTGGCACCTGTGTGTGTGTGTGTGGATGTATGTTGGTAGTGCAGTAGGATTTGTTATGGAGGTGTGAAGGATCTTAAGGTCAGAGATGGGCAGTGGTGTGTTTTTGGTCTTGGAGCCGTGATGAAGGAACAGTGTGTCAAAGGCAAGAAAATACACGAAGCAGGTTTCAGGCCACTTCACTTCCAGTTCACGTTCAGTTGAGCTCTTTACATATACATATATACAGCGGGTAAAATAAGTATTGCGGGTAAAATAAGTATTGAACACGTCACTTTTTTCTCAGTAAATATATTTCTAAAGGTGCTATTGACATGAAATTTTCACCATGTGTTGGTAACAACCCAAGTAATCCATACATACAAAGAAAACAAAACAAATACTTTCAGAAATTAAGTTATGTGTAATAAAATGGAATGACACAGGGAAAAAGTATTGAACACATGAAGAAAGGGAGGTGCAAAAAGGCATGGAAAGCCAAGACAGCAGCTGAAATCTATCAGTAATTAGAAAGCAATCCTGCCCCTTGTCAGTGCAAATTAATATCAGCTGGTTCAGTCCCAACTGATGGCCTATAAAAAGGTGTCTCATTACCAAGGTGTCACACAAGAAACATCTCATGATGGGTAAAAGCAAAGAGCTCTCTCAAGACCTTCACAACCTTATTGTTGCAGAACATACTGATGGCATTGGTTACAGAAGGATTTCTAAACTTCTGAATGTTCCAGTGAGCACTGTTGGGGCCATAATCCGGAAGTGGATAGAACATCATTTCACCATAAACCGGCCACGACCAGGTGCTCCTCGCAAGATTGCTGACAGAGGAGTGAAAATAATTATCAGAAGAGTTGTCCAAGAGCCAAGGACCACTTGTGGAGAGCTTCAGAAAGACCTGGAATTAGCAGGTACAATTGTTTCAAAGAAAACAATAAGTAATGCACTCAACCGCCGTGGCCTGTATGCACGCTCACCACGCAAGACTCCACTGCTGAAGAAAAAGCATGTTGAAGCTCGTTTAAAGTTTGCTGCACAACATTGAGACAAGCCTGTGAAATACTGGGAGAATATAGTCTGGTCAGATGAGACCAACATTGAACTCTTTGGATGCCATAATACACACCATGTTTGGAGGCCAAATGGCACTGCGCATCACCCCAAAAACACCAGACCAACAGTGAAGTTTGGAGGTGGGAACATCATGGTGTGGGGCTGTTTTTCAGCATACGGCACTGGCAAACTTCATATAATTGAAGGAAGGATGAATGGAAAAATGTACCGAGACAATCTTGATAAAAATCTGCTGCCATCTACCAGGATGATGAAGATGAAATGAGGGTGGACATTTCAGCAAGACAATGACCCCAAACACACAGCCAAGGAAACTCTCCATTGGTTTCAGAGAAAGAAAATAAAGCTGCTAGAATGGCCCAGCCAATCACCTGACTTGAATCCAATAGAAAATTTATGGAAAGAACTAAAGATCAGAGTTCATAGAAGAGGCCCACGGAACCTTCAATATTTGAAGACTGTTTGTGTGGAAGAATGGGCCAAAATCACACCTGAGCAATGCATGCCACTAGTTTCTCCATACAGGAGGCGTCTTGAAGCTGTCATTACCAACAAAGGCTTTTGTACCAAGTATTAAATACATTTCAGTAAGCGTGTTCAATACTTTTTCCCTGTGTCATTCCATTTTATTACACAAAACTTAATTTCTGAATTTATTTGTTTTGTTTTCTTTGTATGTATGGGTTACTTGGGTCGTTACCGACATCTGGTGAAAATTTCATGTCAATAGCACCTTTAGAAATATATTTACTGAGAAAAATGGTGACATGTTCAATACTTATTTTACCCGCTGTATATCCACCATTTAATATTGGCTCACTGTTTATACTGACCATCAACATCTCTAAAAAAGGGATTGTTGCTTTTCAGCCAATGCATGACACTAGAATGCCCCAAGCAAGCCAGATTATAGAAACCTATTTCAACAAACAACCAAAAATTGTTATTGCTGTTAAAGTTCAAAGATTTTCTACAACCCAATATTTAATAGTCGAAGTTTTCATTTAGTTATAACTTCAATCGCCAATGCTGAAACCTGTTTGTAAGGCAACATCTCTAGAAGCCCTCTAGGAAAGAATAGAAAATATATAAACTAAAAAATACTAAAAGAAGGATATGTATTATAAAAGGCATCAAAATGATATGACTTTACACAATTAACCAGCTGATGGCCAGGGAGCCTTTGATTTAAAAAAGCAAACATTATTATGCGATGTAAACATCACATCATGGTTAATATCTCAAAGGTGTTTTAACAATTAGATACAAATTTCATAAAAAGACCCTCTTGAACTTGATGGAACTGAGAGTGAATGGACCATTGCCCTGTTTGTAGAGAAGTACCTCACTTCTGCTGCTGCCAGCGGTCTCTACCACAGCATGAGCTAGAGCAGGGCAGGATGGAGTGGAATGGAGAAGCAATGGTATAAGTTAAAGATGAATCATTGTTAACCACATACCACATTTAAACATTTTTGCCCCTGCATAGTGTTTAAGTCGAGACACTACAGGTCAATAGAATAAAAAAAGAACTAAAAGATATCACCATGAAACTTATCCTGTTGATTAATTACATAAATATTTTTTGTATTAAAAGTTTTTGAATTCTTTGTTTTAAATATACAGATGCGGCCTCATTTTATATGTTCTGATTTTCATAAATTTACAGAACAATATTAGTAACAGTAGTAGTCTAAACTTTGGTTAAATTCCTGTTTCATTTAGTTGACATATTAGACTCAAAGGTTCTTACAAAGGGAGTTTTGGATCTCTTTGTATCACTCCATTAATCAGAAAATAGTGTCAACAGCCATCAAATATAAATTTTTACCATGTTTTTAGTAATAAAATGTTGTATAAATCCGGCTATGAATGATATATGAACAAACCCCTCTGTAACAATCCTTCAGAGTATAGATAGGACTGAAACTGGATAGTTTGGTGAAAGTAATTGCTACCAAAGTTCAGATTTCTGTACCAAGGTTTGAAAGAAAACTTCTTTAGAGAAAACAGCCTTTAAAGATATGATTTGTAAAATTACAAACATTTGGAAGACACTACAGTCGAATAGGGTAAAAAAAAAGTAACAAATAGATAACACCATGAAACTTATTAAGCTGATAACTTAAATAATGTCAATTTCATTTTGTATTGCAAGTTTTCTGGAATGTTATGTTTAAATATTCAAGTTATGTATTGTCTAATGCAAATATTTGGGAGGATTTAGCAGAAATCTATAGACGCAAATAGACAAACTCCTAAATGTGTATTTTGGATGTCTGAGAGACGATATGTTAAGGAAGCAAGTACATGAAAAACAACATAGTGTCTCCTCCTAAAATACTTTTACAGAACACATCTGAAATGCAAAAAGAAGGTTATGTAAAGTGCACATTTTTTGTAGCTGCATTTTTTTGTTAATGAACTAATACCTAAATTACCTTTAAATTTAACTCAAATGTTTCATGTCGGTTAAACCTACAACACAGGTGACTTGACTTTACCTACTGATTAATGTAGGCACTGGTATGACAATGGATGAGATGAGCATAAAATGTTTGCTCTTTTTCTTTCTCCCCCAATCTCTACCACTGTAGCCATGCCAGGAGGAGCATACTACAATCTTATTATCTATAATGTTAGTCTTTGTGATATCTAACAGAGATTTTAGAGTTTTTAACAAAAAACTAATATTTCGCAATATGTTGCTTTTAAGACGTAATGCTGATGCTACTTTTATTGAAATCAAAGAAATACACCAGTTGGGGCTCTTGTGTCATATAATAAGTATAAAACTTGCCACATTGCTCAAGGTTTTGCTTTTCTACTTGTGTGATATTGCTGTGATAAACATATTAACATTGCTTTTAACTGCCTAAGAAGACATTGCATCACCACATCATTGTCAAATGTTTACTCGCAGCTTTATCACACATATATAAAAACAACTCAATGATAAAGTTGCAATCCCTTTTGGGTAATGGACTAAGGTCTGCTTATAGCTACAATCTGGAACCCACATGGCTCCACAGAAATGTCCAGATCAGTTTAAAGCTCAAATCCATTTTGTCACAACAGTCCTTTATGGCACATTAAGAGCAAACTAGACCTTTAAACAGCTCAAGATCAACTGTGGTGGCCATATCGAAAATTTGTTAAAGTTACGATAAGGAAATTTCATTTTGTGTCGAATATGGCGCCCCCTGTGGACACAAGCGGGAATGCTTCCATCAGTACAACAACCTGGTGTTTTAATTATCTGCAGCTGCCAGATTCCTTTTTCCTTTCATTTTTCTGCAACAGGGTGAATCCTGGTTATGGTTCTCCTTTGCCTCCCTTCCCTCCAGCAGGCCCAACATTACGGCCTCTCAGGAGGCGACGCAGCTTCTTTCCATACCCCGGCAACAGGTACACAGTGGAACTTCCAGTTGAAGCCGATGTACAGGTCGTCCTGGACCACGGGAAAAAATTCCTTGAACACCACCTTGTCTTTGGTTGGTCCGATCTGGATCAGCCAGGGGCCTGTGGAGCAGCAAAGGGAAGCCCTACTCTTGGCTGGAGGAGGAACTGTTGTTGCTGGGCTCAGATTTCCAGCTCCAGCCAGAGCTCCAACTACAGGTCGAAGGAGGCAGCGAAGCCTGTTCACAGGGGGGCTGTTCGCTGCTGGAGGCCCCACTTGAGTGTAAGCAGAAGGAGTTTCTTTTGAACCTGCGTGCCCTAAATAGTTTCATCCGATATCGCGAGAAATCGGACCCGATGACAGGCATTAAAATAACTATATAGAAATAGTCAATCATCCGGCAAATACTACATTTTAATTGTTTAATTTCACAACCAGTTAAAAGTTCCTTATAGTAACTTTAAGAATAACGCTATTCTGACTCCATTTACCAACCAAAGAATACAACGTGTAAAAAGAAAAGGATTGTACCTTTAAGTGATTCCATTGATAAGACCTATTAGAGGGATATATCCAGGTTCCACACACTGCAGCACCCACATGACACATGGAACAAGAATCCGGATTGATTAATAACAGCATTATTAGAGAAGGACAGGAACATTGTGTGCATTATAATCATGTCTCAGCAGAACATTTTAGCAAAAACATTAGACACAGGAAAATAACTGTGCAGAAATATTGTAATTTACAGAATCACAGAATAATGAACATGTATCAATGTGTAGCAGTTTTATCCCTCTGCTATCCACCTAAGCATTCTGGTAGTGCTTGTCAATGAAGTAAAGAATCAAATTCTCTTAACATCACATGCATTAGCAGTAGCGGGCCTAATAGTAAACCTAGGTACCCTGACAGATCAGTATGTGTGAAAACTTGCATGTGATTGCCAGAGAAATGGTTACTTTATTCAATGATTTGCACTCACATTGTTTCATGGGAGCTGAGTAATCAAAATTTGTTAAATAACCATGTGATAGAAATAGGGTTAGGGAACAAAAATAAGATGTGAGTGGTCATTTTCTCAAAATGTCCTAGCTTTGCATTTTCACCATTCCCCTTCAAATACTGGTCTAACATCTTCTTTTAAGAAGGGTGTGTGATTGAACTTGTTTTACTCTGTTGTAATTAGATTAATGTAATCCCTTCACATGTAATCCAATTATTGTATCACAACACCTGGCACATGCTCACCAGTAGAGATAGTAGAAGAAGGAGAGGACGAAGAAGGACAGCTTGCACCAGGCCTCCTTCAGGCAGAACTTGAGCGTGTCGCCGTTCATCACCGATGCTGGGTCATAGAGCAGCTCCTTAGTGTCCGTTGGGGAATGGAAGTACCTACCACAGGGGGCAAAGACCAGATCGCGGGTAGTTGACCCGTTCCAGACCCCGAGGCGGGGGGAGATGATGGGCGGAAATGGGGAAATGGGGAAATGGGGAAGGAGATAGTATGGAAAAAGATGGCATGATGAGTTACGCGGACACCATCATGCAGCAGACGTGGGTGAAATAGTTGTTGAATATGTTTGTGGAAATTGATCGTTCACTAAACCCCTTTCCTGAACAGTTGTTCAATCGCTTGCTAGAAAAGTACAAGGAATTGATGAAATAGTGTCTTTATTTGCCCTAACGTTGGCTACAAATGTAAGCACACAATCTTCTTCTAGAGAACTAGCCCGGTTTTAAAGCCAAGTATTACATCATCAGCTAATCATTTTATTTTGTTGGGCTACAGTTGATGTTAGAAAAAGCTTGGTCCAGCATGGAAAGATTCACAGTGTAGCCTAGTATTTGACCCCAGCGTGAGAGCCAGAATTCTAGTGTATCAGAAAGAAGGGTTAAGAGTTGGTGAAACACAAGACTTTCACCAAGAAGACCAATGATTGGGTCACATGTTAAACCAAAAGTCAACATTGAGTCATATTAAATTACATAGGCTACAAAAGAAGTTAGGTAACAAACGTACTTATTTTAACCCAAACCAAGAGCTTTTCTTTCCTAAACCTAACCAAGTTGTTTGTTGCCTACACCTAAAGTTGGATGTTTTTGTTGGGGAATGTCGTTTTTCATGTTACATGCCACCAACATGGGACTTTCACCCAGGAGACCGGTGTTGGTGTCCCGTATGAACCCAACAGTCAAAGTTGGGTTATTTTAAATTGTGTGTAGGCTACACAAGAAGATACTTTCTTTCCTCTCCTAAACCTAGGTAGCTTCGTTGCCTAAAACTAATTTTCTATTGTTTCCATGATGGCATGTCATTTTACACTTTAAGCAACATCACCACGTAAAACGCTATTCATAGGTCGTGGTTATTTCACTTATTTCTGTGAGATCACATAGACCTAACCTGTACATTGCTTGTCATAGAGTGTTTTTGTATAGTTAGCATTCCAAAAAGTGTTCTAAAATATCATTCCAACAACACATTTTTCACAACATACTGTACAATCAACAGCTAGCTACTTCTACTCTTTATTTTTCAGCCCCATCTGTGACACCAAAAATCTTTGAGGTGTACTGTGTTTTGCTAAGACAGCGTACACAAATCTTAGGCGAAGACACTAGTTTTTACTTTTTTATCCAGCAGCTGTTAAAAGGTATTTTTGTTTTTTCACAGATGTCTGCTGTCTGGGTGTAACGTTAATTAACAACGTTGGTCTGTGCAGGGAACAAAGTTAAATACAATATTTCAACAGACTGCCACAGCCTGCTGAGGTGTCTAGGCTGTGGAAATGTTGAATTGAATCTTTGGTATCATTATGGGTAAACAGTGGACATCTGTGGCATTATGGAAGTGGAAAACAAAGGTAAAGTAATGGTAAGATTTCCCCCTAAGGTTTGCGTATGAAAAACGGTGACTGAATCATAGAGTAACGCAAGGACTGCAGAGGTCACAGATGGGGCTAATTATTTCCATGTCTTCATGGATCATCAACCGGTGAGGATGCTGAGTTCTTAGTAGCGATATGTTGCTTCAGCCTCAGTTTTTACAGCAGAATAATGTAAGCATATTCCCATAGTTTGACCCAGCCTGTGTCTAATTAGGTATCTGAATACATATTCAAATATATTTTCACCCAGGTCAGGTATGAGGTTCTAAATGTATCAGGGCTGGGGTTTATACATCTAAAGCCAGTCAGCTCAGTAAGTTAATTACACCTCCAACTGCTGTGCGCATTAAAGTGAACTATGATTTTCAATAAATCTTTAGGATGAATTTCCAATCAAACGCTTTCTCCCGTTTCAAATTACAACCATTTATCACCTGCTGACTGATTTAAAACACACAGAGAAAATTCACCCCATAATAGGATCAGCATGTGTTATTGCTATGCTTTTAGCATAATCAATATTTGTAAACACAAACAGTTCTCTCTTAAAGCTGTGTAAAATAAAGATGTGCACCGTCATCCAAAGAGAAAAACTTGGCGGTGATTAATAACAGTGTGTTTTGGGAATTGTAGGATGTTTCCTGGAGCTTTCACATCCCAGTGAGACTTCTTTCTATGGGGCTGTTAGAATTCCAAAACGGAAAATACGTTGTACAGAAAATGATCAGTCAAGGATAGTCACCATTAGAAAACAGGAAGAGGGAATTGAAACTGCTGCCTGTTGCTTTGAGAGAGAGCTGTTATGTACTGATACATAAATGCCTCATTACTTTTTATAGGGGGAATGGGTATTTTATGGACCCCAGAGCTGACACAAATGAACAAGGTTCTGTAGTAACGGATAATTGTATATTAATGTAACAGACCAGTTGCATTAAGATGATTTCAAGCCTTTAGTCCTCATAGGCCCATCACAGAGAATTTGACTAATTTAAACATTCAAATTATGTTTTGCAGGGAATGATGGGTAATACAGTTCAACCAGGAAGCCGCCACCATTCTGCATGTGGTCTGTATGGTCATAAAACAGATGGTTTATGCATGTTCATACATGTACATTGGTTTTCACAACTGTGAAATGAGCATACATTTGGTTGTCATAAATGAATTACAATGTACATTTAATAATTCAGTTGGTCAATTAGATGACTCATGCACTTACTGTATTCATAGCAGTTCGCTGCACTTATTGAATTCGTATTCGTTTACTGCACTTATTATATTCGTAGTAGTTTGTAGCACTTATTGTATTCGTATTAGTCTGTTGCAATTATTGTTTTCGTAGTAATTTGCCTCTGCACTATACTTTTGCTCTGGTTTATGCTTTAAGATGCTTGTTTAAGAAAGGAGATGCACTTATGACTTCTGGTGACTAGTAGTTCTCTTGAATACCTATGTTGAATACACTTCCTGTAAGTCGCTTTGGATAAAAGCGTCTGCTAAATGACTGTAATGTAATGTAATGTAATGTAATGTAATGCATGTATGAAATCTTCAACAATGCACTTGAAAATGAATTTTGATGTATTCTGAATGTGACAGAAGGGGTTTGTAATGATTTGCTAAATAATTATCATGTATAACTACAATATATGCATGCACATGTTACTGATGATGAGGTAAACAAGGTTAGCTAATAGTTAACCAACAGCTACATAAAATTAGCTAATAACATGTCAATTACAATAACACAGCACTATTGACACCATTTGTTTCACCCCTGAGCAAAGGTAACAGACAAAATATTTTTTTTTACAAACAATTCTTGCTTTAAATCACAGACATATGGAGATGCTCAGTGTGGACAAATCTCTCTTAGTTTAAAAATCAAAAATCACACACGCACACCCAAGAAGTGAGGACCAACCAAAATGTTCATAATTTTCCAAAACTGTCCTCAATGTGGTTAAAAACTGTGTAGCATGTACAAGAACATGTTGACCATGGAAGAATTTAGCTGACTACACCTACAAACTACAGCACTATATGGCCAGCCACTCTTGGAATTTCCCTCTACGCAACCGCACACACCGACACACACACACACACACATTGAGAGCTTTTAGTCTGGCATAAACCTTTTCTTTTAATAAACATGGAAATGTCCTCCATGAATGGACCACTCAGTTACATCATTGCAGACGTTATATTGGGTTGATTAAGGTTTATCTACTGAGCCCTGGCTGATCTGTCTACATGTATCTCTGTCACACTTTGAACCACTTTAAACACAGGTAGCTACTATTTCTCTTCATGTCTGAGGAATTCAGCAAAGACATCGGGGTTGGCCTGTACACCAAAGGGGTAACTTTGGTATTTTGCAACCTGGACAACTATTTTCTGATGTTTGTTTCTAAATGCCTAATGGGGACACCGATGTTTAAAATTGGTCAATATCGATTCTATCTCAATGCTTCAACTTTTTCCAAAATTGTTGTCCCCATTAGTCGCTTGGACAAAAAAACATGCAAAAATAGTAATAAGTTACCCTTTTATTTCCTACATGTACTGTTCGCCACATGCAGCCACTGCTGCTGGCCCTACTGCTGACCCTGTTGGTGAGCGAGTCAATAAGAGGTCCACACTACAATAACAAATTTTCTTTGTTTCTAGAATAGCAACATGCACTTTCACCTCACATATCGCACCCCCTTCATCTCTCACGGCACCTCGTATTTTGTTCTGGACAATGAGCTGACCTCACTGTGAATTTTTTTTTGTGCAACTTCTTTATAATGAACAAATAGTCTCTAAGAAAACCATGAACTTAGTAACCAGGACATTCTTTTTTCAATTGTTAAAGAACCACAAATTAAATATCATCGCTGTAAATCTGGCCTCTTAAAGCCCCCCCCCAAGTAACATCTAGAAACTCTGCAGAGCATCGCATGAACATGTGGACTCACAAGCGAATAGCTACGCATGCGTTTGGGCACATACACACACACCCATCCATACCTCAATCTCCTCTGAATCACCTTGTCAATATTGGATTTCTCTCCTATCACTCACTCCCGACTCACTGTCCTGCCTCCCGCCATTTCCTCCTTCATTTCCCACCCTCCTGCATCTCTGTCTTGCCTTCTCTCTCTCTTCATTCTCTCAGCTGTGCAGGAATCAGCATCTGTAGCCGCTGGGCATCTGGCACAGTCTCCAGTTAATGAGACAGCGAGATGTTTTTTATGTCTTGTTTTTTATCTCGCTCTCTTTGGCTCTCATCTACTCGCCTCTCCTCTCAGCCTGTAACTTCAACCAGCTGAGCACATGAGCTTAAACCAATCAGGCTGCCAGCAGTATATGTCTAACCCCGAACCGGCGGAAAGAACAGCAACAAAGACGAAAAGAGACAAAGAAGGAGCAGCAATAGAAATCTGAAGATCACTGACTGGTGACCCATTTTTCAGACATTGCCTTGAGATGTGGTAGAACACTGACATACTTGCTTTCAAGTATAAATTTTTCTTCAGAACATTGGTTGTGTTCATCCTCAGAAATTAATACCAGCAAGTCACCAGCAAGGTTCAATTATACATGTGCATGGCATACATCCCAATTTCAATATATCTTCTTCCTTATATTCTTCTTACTTCGACCAAAAGAAAGACATCAATGCTTTCCCATTGGGTGACATGCCTTACCATTAACACACACGCAAGAAAATGTTTTCATGTCTGAGTAACGTTTGCTCGAAAATTAATATAGAAAAGTCGTAATGTATTAAAAGAATGGACTATTGCTTTTGGTGTATTCATGGGATTTGTTGACACAGTAAGAGAATTGTAGAATAAGTTGAGCTTTACTGTTTGACATTAACAATATAGTAACTTCCTTGAGATTTGCCATGTTCAGTTACATTTTCCATTATGAGGTAGGGCAACCCTCACTCTTACAAAATTACATTCCCATACAACTTAATTGCATTCTCAATTACTTTTCCAGGGAACCACCTTTTCTCCTGGATTACGGTTTTTAACACGAAATTAACGTGAATTGGAACAAAACCAAAAGGCCAAAAACTATTTGGTTAGGTATAGGCAACAGAACTAGGTGGTTAGGTTAAGTAAAACGTCATGGTTTGGCTTAAAAAAAGTATTTGTTCTTGTATTTTGTTTGCTACGTTGTTTAGGTTACAAACATAAATTTAATTAATTCACCTTTGACTTTTTGGTTTTACTTGGAACTCCATCAACACAAACCTCCCCACAATCGGGACCTCTGTTGAATATGATTGGAAACTTATTAATGACAACGTCAAAAGAAAACGTAATACGTGAATAATTAAGATTTTCTGGAAAACAATGCATTTCTGTTGTATGGGATTGTAGTTTTTAGTTGATCAGGCAGTCTAGGGATGATTCTGCCCTTCTATGCAACCTAATGAATATATTTTTTGATGTGAACAATGTCGCTTCCTACCCTGTCTGGGGCTATCGGACCCAAGCCCATCTATTCAAACTAAAGATAATATTTTTTTAAAAGGTGTCATTGATATGAATCTTATTTTTTGAAAAAGTCCATGTAATTTTACAGGTGGGCACTGTATATCTTTAGCAAGTTTATCTCAAACAGGGCCTACATTTGCATGTGGATTAATACACATTTGTTGCACCAGAGATTATTTTAAGCAGCTGAGGGATGCATGTGCAACAGCCTAAGAAAATGTGTGTGATCTGTTCGAACCATTTCAATCCGGTTTCCGCTTACAGCACAGCACTGAAACAGCCCTCCTCAAAGTCACCAACGACCTCCTCCTCTCTTCAGACTCTGGTCACCTCAACATTCTCATGCTCCTCGACCTCACTGCAGCTTTCGACACCATCAACCACAGCATTCTTCTCTCCCGCCTCAACTCGTCCCTCAAACATCACTGGTACTGCTCTCTCCTGGCTTAAAACAGTTCATCAACAACTGTCCCCCAGGGTCTTTTGTTCATCCTCTACCTGCTCCCTCTTGGAAATATCATACGTCAACACGGTCTCCACGGTCTCCACTTCCACTGCTACACCGATGACGTCCAGCTCTACATCTCCACTAAATCCATCACCACTGCCTCACTGACATTAAATCATGGATGCAAAGCAACTTCCTTAAACTCAACTGTGATAAATCGGACATGATCATCATCTGTCCCAAATCCCTCACAAAAACCAGTCACAACTTCTGCCTCACGATGGACACCTCCGCTCTGTCTCCCACCACACACATCCGCAACCTTGGAGTCATGTTTGACAGCACCTCTCCTTTGAACACCACGTTAATCAAATCACCAGAACTGCCTTTTTCCATCTAAAAAACATAGCCCGTCTACGCCCATCACTCTCCCTATCTGCTGCTGAAACTCAGATCCATACCTTCATCACCTCCAGAATTGACTACTGCAACAGCATTCTTCATGGCACATCATCCAAAGTCCTAAATAAACTAGAATACATCCAGAACTCTGCTGCTCGTCTGCTCACCCACTCCCGCTCCCGTGATCACATCACCCCTGTTTTCCAGAATCTCCACTGGCTTCCCGTCCCACAACGGATCCAATACAAAGTCCTGCTCCTCACTCACAAAGCCCTCCACAATCAGGCCCCCTCCTACCTCACCGACCTGCTCCATCACTCCATCCCGTCGGCTCTGCTCCTCTGATGCCAACCTCCTGTCCCTGCCAGTCAGGGCCAAGCACCAGACCTGGGGCGACAGAGCCTCCTCCATAGCTGCCCCCTCCCTCTGGAACTCTCTCCCCAAACACATCTGAGACTGCAATGATCTTTCAATGTTCAAATCAGAAATCAAATCTCAACTTTTCAGAATTGCTTTTAATCTCTGACGAATGCTGTGTGTTTTAAGTTTTTAGTGTGTAGCTCTTAATGATGATTTAAATGTCTGTAAAGCGTCTTTGAGAACTTTGAAAAGCGCTCTATAAATAAAATGTATTATTATTATTATTATTACACACACACACACACACACACACACACACACACACACACACACACACACACACACACACACACACACACACACACACACACACACACACACACACAGAGAACCCTGTACTTATATCTGTGTTAGGACTCTCATGGACATAACGCATTCCTTAGCCCTTACCCTGACCTTAACTATCATAACTAAATGCCTAAGCCCAACCCTAACACTCACCTGAACTTGATTCTAACCTGAACCTTAAAACCAAATCTTAACCTTCAAACAGGCCTTTGAAGAAGTGGCGACCGACCAAAATGCTTTCACTTTCCTAAATGTCCTCTCTGCTAAAAAACATTTGGTCCTCACTATGTAGCAAGTACAAGAACATGCACGCACACACACCCTACGATGGATTGCATAGTCACCTCCACGTGTTGTAGAAGAGCAGGGGGATGTTGAGGCCCACCGTCAGCCACTCTTGGGCACACAGGAACATGATGCAGAAGAGTCCATGGATGGAGTACTCTGGTAGCACCAACTAGAAAGAGATGCAGAGGAGGATGGAGGATGAGTCAAAGAACAACCAATTATCGAGACTTAAACCACTGCTGGAGCAACACAACTTTAATGTTGTCTACTCCTTTATTGCATTGCTGGTGATTAGTGTTACTTAATGCTGATACTGCTTGAATGGCATTTGCACTAATATAAGAACTGCATGAATGAAACAACGCTATTTTAAACTTAACTAAAGGGCATGTTGGTTAGCAGATGCCACATTATAATTTTTAATGCCCACAGGTGTAATAAAACACCTCAAGTATCATCATTAGCATTCAAATCCTTAGTCTAGCCTATATTTAGACACTGCATATCTGTCTGTCTGCAAGCATTCCAAATGGCTAAATGCCCCCCCATCTATATTATGGAGAGCTTAGCTTCACAATGGGCTGCACACACCGATGGCAGCACTCCATCATCATCATAATAACTGGAGGGCTCTGGCCTCCGAATACAAGGAAGCAAGACAACCTCCTGGCAAACTGCGAGGGGGAGAATATGTGTGAGACCGCAGACCCCCCCCCCTAAGCAACAAGGACTGCTTTTGTTCCACAAAATAAAAAGTTGAAGGAAGTTAAAAGAAGCTTATGTTGGTGCAGTTTTTATAATGATCCTTAACAAAAATTGGAACTTCATACACTTGGCCGCACAACATGTTACATGAGTAGATTTACAGCAAACTGAAATGTACTTTGAAGGAAATGAAAGGGAATGAAAGTCTTGTGTTTACTACCCCTTTCATTGACTATGACTTGAACATTTCCTTTTCCGAGCGGCTGCATAGCTCTAACCCTGTGGCATAAAATGAGTGGTCTCTTTAAACATTAGGCTATGCTCAGATATGGTTGCCATGCAAAAAAAAAGTTTGAAAGCTGCACAAATCACTATAGTAGTATTCTATACTTGAGGCTACATTAGGTTATGTTAGCAAACTTTGGATATATATATTGCTGTGTAACTGACAATAGATTGTTCCTTGACATTCCTAACTCTTCTCTGCTTGGGCTAATGTTACACTTTATTTTAAGCATGTCAAAAACAAACATTTGTGTTTTGGGAGGGAAATTCCTTATGTCAATCTGACAATTATTGATAATAAACTTAAAACAGCAATAATTGTTTTTTGGGTAATGTGGGGGCAGCAAAAAAAGCTATACACAACTTTCATAAAAACATTTTTTATCTTATAAAGATGTAAAGTTATCAAAATGTAGAAGTCCAGCAGACATGGAGCAATGTTAGCATTTATTTGCAGTAATTTTGGTGGCTACTGTTAAAATGTGCGTACAATGACCAATGTCTCCTTTTAAGCAAATTCAGCACATTTTGTATTTTGTAAATGTATCGTTTGTTACTGGGCAGGCAGCGCACAGTGGATTTATCAGAGCTTTTTTGCTGAAAATGTATTTTGGCTTCTGCAGAAAGCTTTATAAAGAACTAAAACAAAATATTGAAGTTGCAATTCATAAAACTAAAACAATGAGATGAGATTAGATTAGATAAAAAATGTCATAGATCTATAGTGAAGTGATAATTATTTGTGGGCTAGTCTCAATGAGTGACATCATTTAAATCATACTTTACGTAGTAATTTTATTCATCACTAATGTGGAAATAGGAATTAGTGCAGCTTTTAATCCCATGTTATTAATAGTCACGTTAACCTACATGCAATAAATCTATTGTAAGTGTTGGGCAGGAATAATCTTGTCCGGTCTGGTTTTAAAGGAATAAGTCACTTAAACGATAGTATATTAATAAATATATTCTTGACTTAAGTGCTTGGAAATGAAGCCATTCTATGACGAGATTAAAATACAGATGTGCAAATGAGCCTTTTACATAGTATGTTGATGCAGAAGGTTTGCGCATGGTTAATGTCTCAAAACAGCCATTGTTAAGTTTATGCAACACAACAACTTGGTTAGGGTTATGAATGTATTAGTTTGACTCATCCACCATCCCTCCCTTCTGCCTTTAATCAACACTACATCATTTGCTCTGTGCATTTTATAATGCCATGGATGGGTTTACATTGAAGTGGCTTACATTGGAGTTACAGCCCAGCATGTCTCATACAGACGCTAAAGGTTACCTTGTGCATCTGTATCAGACCCTGCTGGCTTACCCCCCCCTTGTTGATATAATTCCCTTTCTTGTCTTGAGCATAGTGGAGAAATCGATGAAAAGAAGCATTTCAAGTCCTCAGCACTATGAAAGTATACTTTTGAAGAAAAGCATGCAAAACAGCAAAAAGAAAGCAAGCTTTTGAAGTGCTGAGAGCGAGAAGATAGGGAAATGCATGAAATGTAGATAAGAATTTTGCCTGACACACACACACACACACACACACACACACACACACACACACACACACACACACACACACACACACACACACACACACACACACACACACACACACACACACACACACTTTAAGAAAGCAGATTTAAAAAGCATATCCATCATTGGAGAGGTCTACTGCTTTTCATCATGCAAAATGCACTCATCACATTTATCTCTTTATGAGTTCATTTTTATTCCAGGCTGTTGTTATCCACTGTTCGTAACTCTACCTACAATAAGTAATGCACTTTAATTTATACCCAGGTTGCTTGATATATCTTGTTGCATTTGTGGTTAAAAGGCTCATAAAATTACATAACAAAATTTTGTATGAGGATGACGTTGACTATTTTCACTAAATCGTATTAACTGCCTCTGTAAAATACTTTTCTTTAATAAGGCAGCTGTATTACAGATATTCAGAATAAAATCTCTACATGTGGCTTTTACATTTGCTCTTACACCAAATATCTGACTTTACATTCCTACCGCAGCAAAAGTGAATAGTGAATACATTTTGTAAATAGATATATTAAAGTTAAAAGCTGAGTCCAATTGTTTCTATGAATTATTTCTCTAAATGGAATTGCAAAACTATCTGCACCTGGTAAAATGTATTCTTTATTAAATAATAAAAAGAAAGTATGTTTAAAGCCAAACTTGGCTCTATGTCTTGAACGGCGCAAGCATAAAGATATAGCACTCTTATCTGAACAGAAAAAGAAGTGCTAAAAAGCTGTTTCATCAGAAAAGAGGCAAAGAGAGGCATTATGTGCAGTTATTTCTCAATTCAACTTTGTTTTATGCTTAATCCAACAACACACTCTTTTTTACTTTTTCAGTGCTTGTGCACATACATTTGGGTATCTGGAGTGTCTACATACTCACAATCTGTGAAAATAGACAACCAAGTCAGTTTTTTGTGGGCTCCCTCGATCAGAAAACATTTGATTCAACGAGCCAATCAGATGTGACTCCTTTTCCTATGTCACATGCAGGCTCATTAGAATATACTGTCCACCATTTAAGAACAACCTTTGCAAAATCGGCTTTATTTTTTCTCACAAGCCAATCAGAGCCGACTGGGCTTTTAACGGGAATTGTCTCTTAAAGAGGCCGGCGCAAAAACAGAGCTTTTCAGTCAGATGGGGACTACAGGTATTTCAGATAGACAGTATTGAAATAATAATGTATTTTTTATGTATGAACCTGAAAAATGAGTATCATATGTAACCTTTACAGCTGCACCAATCAATGTTTCATATGAACAATGAATCAAATCATTATGTTCCTTAGTGACAAACCAACAGAAAACTATCAACCAACTCTGCACTTCCTCTCAGCTCTACAAAGCATTCCTCTTTTAACTCATTGTTCCGGTTTTACAGCCCCGCAGCCTAACTGTTTTGGTTCAGTCCAGCCGCTCTCATCAAACTCATTTCCAGCAGCAGCAGGCAGCTGTTTTCAGAGAAAGAGCTCTGACAAAACCCACTGTGTACTACCTGCCCAGCGGCAAACAGCACACAGACACAGTGTGAGACTAGCTGGTGAACATAGTGGACTTTAAGTCTCCATGTAGAGAGAAAAATGATCCAAAATAAAGGCTTTCTCCAGAGATAGGATGAGGAGGAGATTGAATTGACATTACCATTGGTTTTTAGGTTGTTTGCCTATTTCAGTGATGTCAAACCTAGTTTCAAATGATTTGAGACCATAATCTCCCCTTTCCTGTATCCTGAATTGTAAAGCTCTTTGTAAAGTCACTTTCAATATGAGCTCTAAGAATGAGTCCTTGATCATCCCTCTGACGTTGAAGGATAATAACGATTGAGATGTTGTGCAGAAACGTGTTGAATTAGTGGTACAAACGCTACAAATAGCTACAGCTATTCGTAATGACAGATGTGAAATTCCACTTCCTCTTTGCTATATTGAAAGGTCTAATGATTAGTGAGGGGAGCACAGGTATCGATATGCAAACTGGTGTTTAATGGCCTTTCTACATCCAGTCATGCCTGTGGTAGTGGAAATGAGGAATGTGCGCCCAGTTCCACATTGATTGAGATTCATAAACACAATCAGCTGTATGTGACAAAACGTCTTAGTGCATACACACGGCTTGAGTGATTTATTTTATGCATCTGGCCCCAGATGTTGCTACTTAAAGAGTGGTAGTGCTGTTACTTCACATCAGCGTACGTACAATCTTCTGAAAACAAAAGAGTTGGCACGCAACCAACAAAGCCTGGCTCGCCGGCCCACATGGGTCTTCAGCCAATCGGACGTTGCCGTTGAAATTGCTTGCCGTGCAAATTCCTTCGACACCTGCATGGTCCGCTGCAATAGTTTCCTCGCCGCCGTAGTTAATGTGATTTACGAAGAAAGCCACTTCACTGCTCATGTATATTTAATGGGATACGGGGCGACGCAAAAAGGTGGCCTTCTGGACCGCCTGGCCTTGGAACATTACTGCACATGCTGCAATAACAAGGCGGTGTTCAGGATGCATAATTCAGACGGCCACATGCAT
Source organism: Anoplopoma fimbria (assembly GCF_027596085.1). NCBI lineage: Eukaryota > Metazoa > Chordata > Actinopteri > Perciformes > Anoplopomatidae > Anoplopoma > Anoplopoma fimbria. Next base: position 22,299,244 of record NC_072466.1, on the reverse strand, counting down.
CCTAATAACAGAACAACACGTTTTCACTGAATAGCTCTTCAGCAGCGGGACGCGAGGAAACTGCTGCTAAGACGAAACCTAAATATATCCATTTGCTTTCACACATACAGCAGGGAAGATACACACACTAATGCAGCATGCATGCAGTTCATGGTTGAGAATACACACACACACACACACACACACACACACACACACACACACACACACACACACACACACACACACACACACGCTCCACATAGGCAAAAAGCTCATTAAAAACAAGTAGTCACTCCACATAGGCAAAAAGCTCATTAAAAACAAGTAGTCACTCTGAGCTTTACATTCTCCGGGTTCTGTCCCTGTTTTGTTCAAATCCTTAATGCATGTTGGCCCTCAGCACTCATGAAGGTACAAGCATGACACGTCACTCAAGCAGCCAAGCATACAATACATAAAACTTTACTGACAACAGGAAAACAACATGAAATCAGCCTTGTGTCCCTAAGTGGCCTTGTTGAAGAATGTAAAATAACTGCAACAATGTTACGGATGTTTAACTTGAAAGCATAAAGTATATAAATGCTTGTCTTCTGTAATGTGCAGGGTTTTGGAATTGGCATTTCATGTATTCAACAATCATCAATATATAGTTGTCTCAAACAAATTAAACCAATGGAACTTTGAAAATTCCAATTCGCATATTAGGGTTATTTGGGAAATGACAGTAATGTGGGTAATTTTGTCTATTAGTCTATTAGGGATGCACCGATCTGACTTTTTCACTCAATACCGATACCTAGGCTTTAGCTATCAGCCACTAAAGAGTAACGATCAGATACCAATCCAATTATTTCTTTATACAATTTACACTTAAAATGATTAAGGCGCTTGCAATTGACAAGCGAGTACAATTTGTAAACCATATTTTGGTTTTTCATTTTTAAGATAAGATAAGATAAGATAATCCTTTATTAGTCCCGCAGCGGGGAAATTTGCAGGCTTACAGCAGCGTAGAGTAAAGTGCACACAAGAGACATAGTAGAAGAAGACAAGATAAAAAATAAAAAATGAAAATAAGCATTATTATAAATAAGTATTATAAATAAGCAATAAAAAAAAAACAGTAGAAAAACAACAATAACTGAAATATTATATTTACAGACAGAATTTCTTTTTAACTTTTTTAACTATTATTGCACAGTGTAATGTGTAATGTATTGCACAGGTTTTTATTGTCATGTTTTTATTGTCATGTTATTATTGTCATGTGTCATGTGGTCTGCTGGGAGCAGAGCTGGTTGTGCAGCCTGACAGCAGCAGGAAGGAAGGACCTGCGGTACCTCTCCTTCACCACCGGGGGTGAAGCAGCCGGTGGTGAAGGAGCTGCACAGAGCTGCCAGGGTGTCCTGCATGGGGTGGGAGGTGTTGTTCATCAGGGATGACAGCTTGGCCATCACCCTCCTGTCTCCCACCACCTCCACCGTATCCAGTGGACACCCCAGCACACTGCTGGCCTTCCTGACAAGCTTGTTGAGTCTCTTCTTGTCGGCTGCTGAGATGCTGCTGCTCCAGCAGACCAATCTGTTAAAGAATGAGTTCAGATCGTTCACCCACTGTTGGTCCCCCACAGGCTGTTGGTTGGGCCCCTTGTGGCCAGACATGGCCTTGAGGCTCTTCCAGACTCCGCTGATGTTGTTCTGCTGCAGCTGGTCCTCCATCCTCGTCCTGTAGATATTCTTCCCCTCCCTTATCTTCCTCCTCAGCTCCCTCTGCACAGTCCTCAGCTCCTCCTTGTTTCCTTCTAAAGACCCTCTTCTTCTCCTTGAGGAGGGTCTTTATCTCAGGATTGATCTAAAGGGTTTCTTTATTGGATTGAAAACACCGTACAGTCCTGGTGGAACACGGTGTTCTCCGCACAAAAGTTTATGTAGTCCGTTATGGTGTCTGTGAGACCCTCGATGTCCTCCCCATGGGCATCACTGAACACTTCCCACACAGTCGAGTCAAAGCAGTCCTTAAGAGCCTCCTCGGCTTCATCGGACCATCGTTTGACTGTGCGGGTCACAGCTGGCTGCCTGTGCACAAGAGGTTTGTACACAGGCCGGAGGTGCACCAGGTTGTGGTCAGATCTTCCCAGGGGAGGGAGGGGTGATGAAGTGTATGCCTCCTTGGTGTTGGCATACAGCAGGTCCAGGGTTCTGTTGTCTCTGGTGGGGCAGTGATGTACTGGGTGTACTGGGTGAAGGTGGGCAGAGTGGAGGACGGAGGGGCATGATTAAAGTCACCAGAGAGGAGGAGGAGGGCATTGGGATGTTGTGTCAGCAGCCTGCTTATCGCCGAGTGTATGACGTCACAGGCCGCTTCTCCGTTAGCAGAGGGGGGAATATACGCAGCTATTGTGATAACATGCGAGAATTCCCTCGGTAAATATACCGGCCTCATGCTAACGGCCAACAGCTCAATGTCCTCTGTACAGGTCTGCTCCTTAACAGTGATGTGTCCAGAGTTACACCATCTATCATTCACAAACACTGCCAGACCTCCTCCCTTCCTCTTACCGCTCTCCGCTGTCCTGTCTGCCCGGATGATGCGGAACCCGTCCAGTGCAGCGTTGGTGTCCGGAGTCAGCTCGGTGAGCCATGTCTCCGTGAACACCATGACGCTACACTCCCGGTATTCCTTCTGATGGCGAGTCAGTGCTGATAACTCGTCCATCTTGTTGGGGAGAGACCGTACGTTTCCCATGATGATGGAGGGGAGGACGGGTTTGAAACGTCTCGTCCTGGCTCGACGTTCTGCCCCAGCACGGCATCCCCGTCTCCTCCTCCTCAGCTCACGGGGAACCTCGGGTCTCTCCTCCGGCAGCAGCAGCGCCGTGTCCCGGAGCGCTAACAGCTGACCCCTGCTGTAAACAAAGGGGGCCATGGCTGCAGGCTGAAACTCCGGGCACGGAGGTGAAAAGTGCAAAAAACTGCAGGTAGACCACGTGAAAGTCTACCTGTCTCGCTGCCATAGTGCACAAGTGTTTACAAAAATTAAATAAGTAAAAGAAAGTAACAGAAAGTAACAAAAAAAACACAATACCAAAACACCAACAATAAGGAAGATCTGAAGCAGATAATAATGAAAATTAATATAAAAAACTAAATAAAAATCATACCTTTTAAACTAAAAAAAAAGAGTTTGAATTGAGATCAAACACTATTATTATGCTTGTTTACAAGATATTTAGTAGATGCTGATCTATGTAACAAATAAATAAATAGATGGGCACATTAACAGCTGACAAGCTGTGATTTCCTCCTTTATTATCATGTGTAACCATTACTCATCTGGTGCGTGTGGCAGAGGATTAACTTGGAACTGTGACCCAAGACTTGAGACTTTACTTGGACTTGTGACTTGACTTGGGTACAAAGACTTGAGACTTGACTTGGAATCTATAGCTCACACACTTGAGACTTGACTTGGACTTGTAACCAAAAACTTGACATGAACTTGTGGCCAAATACTTTAAACTTGACTTGGATTTGGGATTCAATACTCTTGACTTGACTTGGACTCTATATCTTAAATGCTTGAGACTTTACTTAGACTTGTGACCAACAACTTGAGACTTGGATGCGTGACCAAAAACTTGAGATTAGACTTTCACATGCGACCATAGATTTGAGACTTGACTTGAACTTGCCAAAAAGCACTTGTGAGCATCTCTGGCTACAGCAAAATGACATTGGGGGGTGAAGCAATATCAAGATTGTGTCCATTGAAAATGGTCCTGTATAACTAGCAGCCAACCAAAAATGCTGGTCACACAAACCTGAGGGCAGTCTTCAACAACCGTCGATTGCAATAATTGAAAATATTGAAAGGCATGTGCTGGTTCCATGGACAAGCCACGTTTTTTTGAAGTTCCATGGAAGGTACATTAGCCATGAAGTGGACTTAACAGAAAGGGTGTCCACACCCTTCAAAGTCAGCTGTAGAGTCTGCTATTTACGCAAGCAGGAAGTCCTATTTGCGGGTTCATTCCAATGCTTTGACCAAAAACTATACAGGTCAAGGTCCGGTGAGCAGTCAGGGCCAATTTGTGTGAACAGCTGTGTTGTAGTTTGTATTACATTCAGCTACAATGAGTGTGGCTGTGTTTATTGTTTACTGTCCCAAACAACCCAGCTGTATTTTTCTCAGTTCACCATCACAGAAAACCTCTGCCAGGTCCAGACCTGACCCTGTTATCCTCCTGGGCATTCTGTTTTTTCTTTATTTCATGGCTCAGTAAATGTGGCATAATTATTGCCAGGACAGAATGCAAACACACACATGCATTATGCAAATAACATACATTATGCACTGCTGGCGACCCTTCTGACTATACAGGAAATATGTGTGTGTGTGCGTTTGTGTATGTATTGGGATGTATTGGAGCATATGTACTCAAATCTCCATGCTAATTGGTAACAAACTATTTTCTTCCTTGAAATCACAGAATGTGTTTGTTGTCTGTGTGTGTGTGTGTGTGTGTGTGTGTGTGTGTGTGTGTGTGTGTGTGTGTGTGTGTGTGTGTGTGTGTGTGTGTTTGTTGACAGAGGGACCCATCTGGGAATATGCCCGGCTGGGATTGGAGGTCTGTTTCCATGGCTGTGGTGCCCGGGGGCCGCCCCTTTGCCCATCTGATCCGACCCAGCGGGCAGCACTGGCGAGGATGCACTCACATGGGGGGAATCTATGTTTTCAACCACTTTGAGTACGATATGCAGCATCACTGCCCTTTGGAAAACTTTGAACAGCTGCGACCACGCTGTCTGGCGCACTGACCGAAGTCACAACACCACGGATGCATGTAGGGAAGCTGAGCGTGTACATTAAGAGATTACCATGAAGAGGAATCAACACATCAGCAAACAAAAATAAATTACATTTTAACCGACACAAGGCTGGATTGCTTAGGTCAACACCTAGTTTTTCCAACACGTTTGTCAAGTACCAACAATTGGTAAGTGGCCCTTTGGCGTTTGATACCTCGGCACCTTTCGGCGTCTGTATGACCTCTGTATTATCTATATTTTAGAATACAAATGACACAAATAGATGTACTTATTATCTTAACCAACTTTAGATTTAAAAGGCAACCAAAATCGGTCAAAAGACAAAAGTTTTAATTCTTGCCACTTTCATATTAAGATATTTGACTGCACATTGTCCATTATTCCAAATGCAAACTGACAATCTTAACTAGTACATGCAGTGTACACAGTCTTCCTGCTGGGGACCGTGGGAGAATTTAGCCCACTGGCAACATTAGTAAACTGTTCACAAACATAAGGAACATTTCAAACACTTATGTATTACACTGTATTGTACACTGTAACCATTTCCCAAAAGGGCAGCAGGACAGAACAGGCTACAAAACTGAAAAGCATTTCTTATGATCTGAACCAAAATAGAACATTTGCATTAGGAGAGTTTCATTTAGTTCCACCTTTGCTCTTTATACATTCTGATTGGCTGTAAGGTATCCAGAATTTTCCACGCTTGGACACCACCGTCTATAACTAACCGTTTTCATTTAACAAGTCTGCAGAAATTGAGCCATCCACTCTAGCCACATACAAACTACAGCATGCACAGAGTTAAATTATGTAGAAACAGTTCAGCTAATTACAGCATGTGGTGAGGAAGCACAGGATCAGGAAAGAATGGAAAAAAACATGAATATCACACTCAATCAAGATTTTTTACAAACACTTTTGTGGAATTAACTTGTTTGCTTACACCGAGAGTCGAATGACACAATTTATAGCACTTGCGTGTCTGTATGTTAAGAGTCAGTAGTTGATTAGCTTAGCATAAAGACATCAAATCAACTGCAAGTTATGTTTTTTTACGGAGAACTGCATGCAGTTTGTTTGTGTGCTTTTTCTTGGTGTTTTACCATTCATTGACATAATTGTTACAGCAATAAAACACCAGTGACATTTGTTACCATTAAGGCACACAAATATCCCAGGTGTGTATTTAGCTCAGCCAAAACCAGGAGTCCTCAAAATGAATCATCAATAAACAAATCCATTACTGGCAGCTCATGACGACATGCTGATGCATGTTTATAGATTATTATTAAGACCAAATAACTTAAATTTGACTGAAACTTTTTTTTTTTTTTTTTTTTTTTTTTAATCAGCTGGCAAAATGTTCCACTATGGAAATCTAGCATTTTTTATGATACCACCTGTCAAAACTATAAATAAGTAATGTTGCTTTGTTTATTATGAATGAAAGCAATCATTTTTTACACTTTAGATCCATACATTTCTGTTGTGAAATTGTCTTTTTTCCCCCTCCATCCTCTCCGTCACTCTCTCCTGAAGGAGTGTCTCTGCTTATCCACTTTCATTAGCTCTTCTTCCCTCCATTATGCCCGTGCAGAGGCTCCCAGACCTCTTACAGCAAACCACCATCCAGCACGATAAATGAGAAGCTCCCGCCCACGCTCCAGGTTGAGCCTGACAGGACCGCCTCAACCTCTTCAGGTCCAATTAGCGCGGCCACCCGCCGCGGAGCGTGCTCACTCGCAGCTGTGACGAGGGCGGAGAGCTTTTCAAAAATGCGACTCTCCATGCAGGCCCCTGGGTCATCGAGCAACACTAGCAACTAATGAGGGAAATAAGTAAATGGAGAATAAAAGAGACTGGAATGGGACGAAGAAAAGATACACGGCTGGGCAAGCACACCAAATTCACAGCCATCATTTCTCCACTCCTCATCTCGTCTGGGTCAGCATGACTCCTGCTCAATCATCCACCTGGTTGTGTAGCTTGCAGAGCAGCAGCAGCGGAGTATGAAAGCACAGACTCCTGCAGTGCAGGGTGGCTTCATGAGACATAGATTTACACCCTTACTGAGCTCTTTGATTTGCCTGACTGACACCTTTAGAAATATCGTGTCCAAACCTCTTGGATGGGTGGGTAGAAAAGAGACACAGCATCTGATGGTCCTGTCTGAAGCCGACTTTAATTCATCACATTCACACTCTTAAAGTCAGTGTGTTCCGGTTAATTGAAACAAACAGGATTTGCCTTTGAAAGCTCACCAGACAGAAACCTAGAACCTTAACAAACCAAATGACCACCAAAAGTTGTATCTCATTCTATGGAGTATTAACAGTGACGGCCCTCTCAGAGGATCTACATGATGTCCCACAGCATCTTTGGCATACATGGCCAACACATCAGTGGCTCTATATTTTGAGACTATGATCCCCTCAAGTTTTTTCTATCACATGCATAGTCTCATTTTAAAATAACTTACAATCAATTTTAACTTAGTTTACACGGTTACTAACCCGACAAAACAACTTGTCAAATACTGACCCTTGGTCAGTGACCCTACGCTTCAAACTATGCCGCTCTAGGTTTCCCGTCTAGGATCACTTTTGGATGTTTTAGGGAAGACGTGACTGTTTCCGCTCATTATATGCAGAGTGTAATTTTAAAATAAACTTCCATGTTCACAGGAAACATACAGTTTCCGGTCCCTACATACATATAATGCCTTTTCAAAATAAACTTCAAACATAGACTTATTTATTAGATTAACATACCCAACAAAAGTACAAGAAAAGCAAAAGATTATGGTTAGGATAAAAAGAAAAAGAAAAAAGAATTGCTACGCTAGTCCCATAACTGCCGTTAGTAAAGTCAGACTTAATGTAACAAAACTTCGGCGAAATTTGTGAGTATTGACCTGGTTTCACAACAGTGGTCTCCTCGGTGAATGTCCTGTGTTTGTTTGACCCTATTCAACCTTGACTTCCACCCAAACCACATGGACTTCCTCAGTCTTAATACTATGCCAGTTGCTCTGACCATCAAATAATGATTAAGATGGCTTTACATTGGAGTTATTTGAAAGATCGATGCGACTCATACAGATGCTTGCTGAACCACATGATTATCTACTGGACAAAATTAAACTCAGGAACCCCTAAGGGGGATCCATAAATTACAGGCACTCTACAGAGTAATTTGAATCCTCTTAGTCTCTTTTTTGGCTGACTGGTTTTATTTATCACCTTTCTACAGTGTCTACTCCAGGACATGGGACACTTAAACCAAACAAATCTAATTCAGTCATGGTGTATAATTCATTGTGGTTAAAAAGGCCTTCAAATAGCATTCAGTACGTGACTGTGCAAATGATTACTCAGGGACTATGAAAAAAAGATAATCTGCAGTGGTAGTAACAATATACAAACCTGAACCCAACATAGCACTACCAGCATAAAACATTGGCAAACACAAAAATATAAATATATATATAAATACATTTCAATATGGAAGCCAACCGCAGATGAATCCACAGATGTACAGGGGCTACCTCGCCAACCAGGAAACATATGGTCCTCTCTTCCTGCTATCTCCCACATTCAACCTCATCAAGTACACCACACTCAATCAATTGGGTCCACTCCCTCACTCTGGATTTAGCTTGGCTGTTCCTTTTAGCTGCTGAAGCTTTTCCTCCCCTGTTTAAGACCCAGTTGGCAATTACCATCTCAAATCCCTTCAGAACCAGCAACTGTAATTAAGCTTGGCAAAAAGTAATTGTAAATATTTTATGAGCTTTTAATGATTCATGTTCCTCTGATATGCCATGCAGCTGGGGCCCACATGGTTCATTTAGTTGTTCAAACACCAATCGGATGAAAACAAGGGCATAATAAGAGGATGTCTGTTAGGTGGGAAACATTATATTCATTACCTTGATAGGTATAACTCAATTCAAAATTGACACAATACTAGACGGGTCGGCCACAAACACCATCTTCTCTAATTTAAAGCCCTAATAGGTAGGATTTATAATTTCTTACTTTAACAACTCCTAGTGGTAGTATAGGATCTGTGCACGCAGCAATGCAGAGATCTGACCTGGGGACGCTGGGATATCTGGGCTAAGAGCATCAGACAGACTGTACTAATTCTCACCAGCATTTGTCCTTTTTGTACAACCCGAAACCCATGACATCAGAATCGTCCAAATATCATCCTAGCTGCGAAATTACTAAAATATTGATAATTCCAAGATATAAGGATCAGACACAACAGCAGTGACATATTGCATACTCAAGCACTCCTTTCATTGATTGCCAAGCTGTTGAAAGACCACTTTCCCCTCGAGCTGAAACATCAAAGACTGCTCCTACTCGTCTCAGTATTCAGAAGCACTCTCTGCTGATGCCCTTTCACCCCAGGGCAGGAACGATAAGCATGAAATTGGAAATTTTTGCAATTGAGTTGATGAAATTCTCTTTCCGCATGACTAAGTGAGGACAGCTGCCCCAGGCCACTGTATATTCCAAAAGCCCTCATGCATTTCAGATTCGAGACTGTGCGGTTTTGCCTTCAGCTGGGATAAAACGATGGTCACTGCATATGGAAAAATTAATTCAGAGATTTTTTCATATCATTGGATATCATTTTGAGATTTCACCTGGATAAGGCGATGGGTTTATCTAAATTAACTGCTTATTACAGTATTTTCCAGTCAGAGTTTTGTATTATAGATGTCAGCAGTCATTCTGTCAGAGGAGGTGTCACTAAAATCAAATGTGGGATATCGCGTTTTGGATGATCGGCTGTCAAAGTGAGAATTGTCAAGTTGTAGACTATTCGTTCTGTTTTTAACACAAATAAGCTTCACAGACATACAGTGTCATGTCTGGTTGAAAGTGTGTGACAAGGTCAAGGCAAAAAAAAAGATAGGAGTCCGCCTTATCAGGGTACAGTGACAAGAGGAACTAGAGTTACAGTCTCACAGTTTTATGCAAACAGTCATGTTGCAGGTTACATCCATGTCCAAAATGTCATCAGTCATCACTTTATCATCTTATCCTTTTAGACATTTGTGTGAAATTGTCATAATTTGTATATCCTTTTCTTGAGTTATGGTCAAATATGTGTTTTGTGAGGTCACGGTGCACTTGACCTTTGACCACCAAATTCAAATAAGTTCAACCCTCGAGTCCAAGTGGACATTAGTGCCTAATTTGGAGAAATTCCAACAAGGCTTTCCTGAGATATCATGTTCAAAAGAATGGGACAGACATATGGTTACACTGACTTTGACCTTTGAGCTATGATTACCAAAATGTCATCAGTTCATCCTTGCGTCCAAGTTTGTGCCAAATTTGAAAAAATTACTTCCAGGCGTTCCTGACAAACTTTCCCAATATGGTATGATACCACAAGTTACTTCATACAAATTTGGTTTGAGAGTTTCAACCCGCTCGCCAAATTTTTTTTTGAAATCCTACAAAACCCCAGATTCCATTCAAAGACAACTTGTGCTTCCACTGTTTTATTTTTTTCCAGCTTTTGTCCAATAACTGCTTATAGCAGCTAAAGATTGAGGCTATGGCTAATAATCTATAGTTAGGGTTAGGAAACTAAAACACTTGGTTAAGGTAAGGGAAAGACTGTGGTAACAGTCAATAAAAAAAGCAAATGCTAATTGCTGGTCTGTGTCTAGACACAAACTTTAGTCTCCTGCATGAAATAAGACATACTACATGCTCAGCTGTTTAGGAAAAGATTGTGGTTTGTGTTAAAAAAGGAACATTTTAAATATTTAGTTCAGGCCAAAAACTACTTTGTTAGGTTTAGGTCAAGATGTAGTTTGTGTAAAAAAAAAAAAAATGTAGGAGAGTTACATGTAAACATCAACTTCTGGGTTTCACACAGGACATGAACAGAGGTTTCCTATGTGATAGTCTGGTGGTTTTAGACCCTCCCTTCAACGCCAACCGTTCACCCTACACAGACTGCCACGTTCTTTATACCTGGTCATTCTTCATTACTCACAATTATGTGGATTACTTAGGAATTGATTGTGTGGGTTATACACAAATCATATTGCATCGCTTTTTGTAGGTATAGCTACAAGTAGTGTATGAGAACAGCCTGCTCTCAGTGGCATTTCCCCTAGTTAGCACTCTAGCCTTTTCTCTGCCTTCATTTCATTTTCTGCCTGGGCTCTTAGCACTGAATCACAGACCGTCTGACATGCCTTTGAGTCCTCTTCTTCCACCCTTTCCCCAGCAGCCCCTCATCTTTGCCATTCAATTTGATTATTCCCTGTCTTATTTTGGAAAACAACATGTATGCTGGTAGCCATTGGGGTTGGTCTGGCACAAGTAATACCTTTGTTTTTTTAACGGCTCTCTCATTGAGTAGTCACTTAATCAACACCCATTTCATTCCTATGTTATGGTGATATCATTTACAATTTTCACATTCTCTTTTTGACCAAGAATCGACATCATAACAACATCAGTATGCATTCATTGTTGGTACATGCTAATAAAGAAAACCCAATCTTACAGTTTGTCATTAGCACTGTTCATTGAGCCCAGTGCCTGTTGCTAATCTGGTAAAAAGTGACAATAATTATAGGGATGCGATGCTGAAGACACAGTCTATAAAGATGTACTAATTACAGTAATTGAGTGGGGGCCCGACCAACATTGTCTAATATATGCAAGGATATCTGAACTGTACACATGCTTGTGTCTTTGGATGACTAAGAAGAGAATTCTGTTTACATTTTATAATCAATTTATTTTTGTGATGGTGCAGCAGTAACACAGCGATGTGTCCTTGGCGGAGATAACTATGTTTTTTAATAGTTATCTCCGCCAAGGGATTATGTATTCGGTCCTGTGTGCGTGTCCATCTCTGTGTGTCCGTCTGTCCACGGCTAATCTCTCATACTACTGGACCCATCGGCCAAATGTTTTTTGTTCTTATTTGGGACTGTATGCTCAAGGACTTCTCATGGTTGCTTTAAATTCTCACTTTTTCAAAACACATTTTATCAACTGTTTTATAAGGTCACTGACTGCTGACTACTCACTCCTCTTTACCGGCCAGTAGGGTCAATTGCTCAACAACTTATCCGGTTTGGACTCTCGTTTCCGCTATGGATTACAAATTTTCTTCTCTTGATTTTCAAACCAAGGTAAGCCTAGTTGCTGGCCAAAAGTGATGGTAGAGTCTGTGGGATTAGAAACTGGTCTCTGAAAGGAGCCAGAGAGCAGGACACTCTGCTCCACCTAGGTTGCATGCTTTAGGACACGGTAACAATGAGAGCTCTCTTAACCGTGAGATATGTAAGTGAAAAACGTCTGATGTGCTTGCCGTCTAGACAATTGTGGTTTGCATTCAATCAATCAAACATGGCAGTAGTGGTCATTGCAGACACACTTTGTTTGGCTCTGCACTCTACTGAGTGCACTTTTCTAGTTTTACTTGTGTTCATCTTTGTATTTCACAATACAAAAAACATTATATATGCATCACACCACAGCTACCTTATGATGATGTGAGACACTATTGGATCCCCGCTACAAAGCTGGCTGGAAAGAATTTGGGAACTCAAGCACACTTCACAAGTTGACATTTGCAGGTAAAAGATATATAAAAAAACAAACAGAAATGTCTTACTCTTTCCATACACAGGCACTCGCACATGTATAATGCACTGTATATATACACACAGGACAGCTTCTGGCTAAAGATGCTTTCACAAAGCAAGCCAACTTCAATGTTTCCAAAGTAAACATGATGGCAGCTTTGCCCCTCAGGTCAACAGTAGCAGTAGCAAAGGGGCAGGTGCCATTCTTATGCAGATTATTTGCCACTTGAGGGTGTAGCATTACTTTTAGTAATTCTGCATAAATGAAGTATTTTAGTGTGGCAGTGAGAAAAAAAAAAAATGCTGATTTGAGGAATGGCTCTGGAGGCAGAAGTCAATGCAAAAAAAGGGCTGTGTTTTTATTAACCAAACATCACAAAGGAACATAGGGGGAAGAACAAAGGTCGCAGGAAAAATAAAAAACGGCAAATGAGCTGAAAAAATTAAAGGAAATAACACAGACTCACAGAAAGCTGCAACCAGCAACAACTCTTCAATGCCTTTGTGTCTTTATATACCACACCTGGCTCAAACCTGATTGGACTAAACCAAAGCATGGGGGTTATAGAATTGGACTAAACCATTGCATGGGGGTTATCAAGTTGGCTAACCCACTGCATGATGGTTATCAAATTGGATTAGACCACTGCATTGTGGGTCCAAAATGAACGAAACCACAGCATGGGGGTTATCAAATTGGACTAAACCACTGCATGAGGGTTACCTAGTTGGACAGAGAGAAAGGACAGAGACAGAATGGAGTCATTTGATTTGTAGGGGAAAGACACAATTACCTTATAAACACTGTGTTTTCCCTGTTGTTTTTGCCTCAAATAATATATCCCCAGCTAGACAGGTTGACAGAAAACAATAATCCCTGAATCTGGTTAGGTTATCGAAATTTGTACAAAAATAACCGTACTGTTTCACTGTGTAAACATAACTTACGTGTGATCAACCAAAAGCACAGTGTGTGACTCTCATCTTTATGCATTGTCACCTCGTCGACATCAGTCACATCAGGAGTCGGGACTCCTCAAATGTATTCATGAACACTATATACATGAATATTCCAGGAGGATTTCAGCAATTGCTCCAGTTTAAACTGTATTTTAGTATCCAATTGAAAAGGTATTGGTACAAGTAATACTTATACCTATAATTGAAATAGTCCTTCCTTGTTTTTTCTGCAGCAACTGGGATAATTCCTATTGTATTCTGTTACTGTGAAATCAAATCCCTCATCACAGGGATCCCTAAAAACCCCTCCAGGACCCCAGGAGGTCCTCAGAAACCACTTAGAGACTTACTGATCTGAACAACGCTACAACTGAGATGAACATTTATATTTAACATTCGTAGTATCCGCTGATGTTATGACTGAAGAAAAAGAAAGGATGTCCCTCTTATTCTCTGCAATCTACCACTGAACAAAAAACATAAATGCAAAACTTTTTTTTTTTTTATTAACATAAAAAAGGCTTAGTTCGCTCAAATTTTGGTCATAAATTTGTTTATATCTGTGACAGTGTGCAGTTTGACAAGATAATTCACTGACAGGTGAAGCATATCAAGATTCTGATCAAAACAGCATTAATGCAATACAGGTGTGCCTTTCATTACTGCACACTTTAGAGTGGCCTTTTATTTCAAAATGATCTCACAGAAATACATGAAATGACCAAGTATTCTTGAACGAGCAATATGGTGGGATGGCAAGTAAATGTGTAAAATAACTACCGCCACCACGTAAACAATCTAAATTTAGGATAGGCAACAAAACTAACATGCTTTTGGGCAAAAAAACACTTAGTTAGGTTTAGGAATAAAATTGTGGTTGGTCTTTAATTCAGTGCGTAAAACATAGCGAAAGTCATAATCATTTCACAAACGCACCTTGGCAATAACTCAACAACACTTTGGGACACCAACACCGGTTTCCTGGTTGAAAGTAATGCGATTATTTGACCATACTGTTTATACTACATCATTAGCTCTGAGCATTTCATATTCACCGCATGTCCACCACCACAAAGGATCCTGACTGACTTCCCATTGGCATTGTTTTCGTTGCGACGACACGTAATTTAACAAATTCAGTGCCACCACCAAGAAATACTCTGTTAAGAGGTTATGGTCGTTGTGAATATTTCTGTGAGATCGAGCTTTTCATTGTGATCAGTCGAAAGCACACCTGCATCTTGGTATGCCACACCTGTCAGGTGGATGGATTAACTTAGTGTTAAGTGTTCACTTAAATGGATTTTGAAAAATTTGTGAGATAAATTTGACAAAATAAGCCCTTAATGTGCATGGAAAAAACTTTTTGATCTTTTATTTCAACTCGTAAAAAAATGGGAGCTAAAAAAAAGGGTTGATTTTTATTATTTTTATCCAGTGTACACTGAATAAAAGAAGAAAATGACTGCCATCTACCTTTTACAAAAATGATTTATCCACCAACAAAAGCGCTTTTAGCCTCTGTCCGTCACACACTCTCACTCAGGGCTTTACTGCCACAAACAGGGCTGGTGCAGCCAGCTTGCCTTTGTGTCCTGTGTCTTGGCAAACTTCACAGAGTTTCATCAAAGTATGCAGGACAGGCCCTCGGTGGCCCCACATCAAACAATACACTTCACACAGACTACATCACCTGCATGTCCAGCTGCTGGCTTATATGTATCGTGAATATAAAAAGCATGCATGCACGTTTGCGCGTGTCCAGGCACAAGTGGGAAGATAAAAGACAAAGAGCAGGGAGAGATGGATGTGACCCATGTGTGACTGACTGACGCGGGCGGATGGGAATGGGAGGAAAGGAGGCGAAGAGAACCTTTGTACTGGAACTTCAAAAGCAACATGGGAGCCACGGGGGACCCACCCTCTTCTCCCATCACTCCCTGCCCCGACTCCCCTGCATCCTCAAATCTGATTGGCTGTGACTGGAATGTGGAACAAGCTTCACCTTGACATCAGCAACGTGTAGGAGGGAAGGAAGGAAGGCAGGAAGTAACAAGGAGCCTGCAACAAATTAATTCTAAATAGCGGAGAAGCTATACATTTTAAACAAATCAGCTGGATTGATAATTGAGGCGATTTTACATTATTTTGTGTTGAATTGGGACAAGTCTCCGAGGTATGAGGGGGAAGTTCCACTGACAGAGACTTTTTAGACAAGCGAAAGTTACTACAATGACTGCAGCAGAGACAACTGACCTGCGGCGACTCGGGGAAGGTAAGAGTGATGAGTGGGAAAGAGACAGGAGCTCAGTCTGAGAAGCAGGTCAGAGTGGGTGTCCAACTCAACTCCTCAAATATATATTTCAGGTTCACAGTTCCCTGGATATATTTAAATGTGTTGGACATTTTTGAATTGGGTTTAATATATCAGTATTAAGGCTAGCTGACAACAGTGTTTTTAAAAACAGTGATATTTTGTGCCAAAATGAATTCATTGCAATCGAATTGCTGCGCTCAGTTAAATCCGCTTGCAGGGTTGAGGGAAATCCAATTTTCTGTGTTATGTTCAACTTTGGTGAACTGCACTGTTTTTTGACAGGGCTGATCTTTGAGAGCTGTATAGTCCAGAATGACCCACCAACGTCAACACGGAAGAACGTAACTTGAGGCCTATGTGGCAGTGCTGAGTCCCCGAGAGCTGCGGGCCCAATCTAACCCCCGATTCTAAACTCATTAGTGTTTTTGTGGCTGGCTAGTTTGTTAGAAGATAGCCCGCCAGTCGCTATTGAATGGCAACAAGCTACATCACTAGACTTCTAGAACAGCCTAGTCTCCTAAAAATGACCTTCACATAGAACAAACCTGCATTGTAAATTAAGTTTGAAGAGGAACATATTTCCTTTTGGATTACATTTTTTTTGGACATATCACAAATACTTTTCAAATCATAGTCCGTAGGTAGGATGTTGGTCAAGGATGGATGGCTGGAGCAGACACAGGACTTTCACCCAGGAGACATTTGTTTATACGTTAAACATTTGTCAACTTAAGTCACATAACAAACTTATTGTACTTATACTTATTCAAAAGCTAGAGTGCAGGAATTATATATTCATATAAATTAATGTTTGTTACGTTCAAGCCATAAAAGTTCACACATGCACAATAAGCCTCCAGCCGCCAGGGAAAGCCCTCTGCTTTTCTAGTCCAGTGTCTGTGGTGACATATCCACACTGAGAACACCAGAAAAAAAGTGGATTGTTCTCAGAACTTCTAGTTTATTGACTATTGACAGGGTTGTCTATAACCACCAGTGTTGGCTACTTAGCGATTTAAGATTATGGCGTCTTTTAAGACCGCTAGTTTTTTCCAATAAAGAGCCTAGCAACTTTTTGGATGGATCTTAACTCACCCTTGAAGAGAGAGGCCCCAATCAAAATATTTAACTTTACCATTTGAGCTTTATTTATTCTCAGAAGACAACATTTACAGCATTTTACAGATGTGTGTAGTCTTGCAAATAGATCCACTTTTTAAGCAGATGGCGACACCGACAACCACAAGTTTCTGTATATTTGCAACAGTTAGTCCAAGTTATGATAAGATCCATCCTCAATTCATCATGATTCCTTACATTCAAGCAGAGTTCCTGATTTAACTTTGTGTTGGATGTGAACTGTCAAAGTTGTCCCACCGCTTTCAACTTTTCAATCCTCGTTATTATTCATGAAGTGTTCACAATGTGTTGGGTGCTGTTTTGCCCCCAGGCTTGAATCAGCAGTGAGTTAACTTCCAGCAGACAGGCTGACCGGCTGATTTAGTATTCAGAGTTGAAGCCATCATACTGCAGTATTTCTAGGTTGGAAATACTGTATTCTGTT
The DNA here is from genome assembly GCF_027596085.1 of Anoplopoma fimbria. NCBI lineage: Eukaryota > Metazoa > Chordata > Actinopteri > Perciformes > Anoplopomatidae > Anoplopoma > Anoplopoma fimbria. The sequence goes on along the minus strand of NC_072466.1, from coordinate 22,281,944 downwards.
CCACTGGTGAGAATATAGTTTTGTAAAAGGTTGTATGTTAGAAGAAATGCCTTTATAGTTTGAATATAGAGAGATGGATATGAAAATGCTAAAAGTGGCATCTGGATGGACAGAAGGTTGGATGGAGGTAGCACCTCATGCCGTGTTTGTACAGTGTTTTTGCTACGTGCCATATTTCAATGCAAACTGCTTTTAAAACCAACAGCAAACCACTGCTGTGCATATATTAGTATTTTTTATCACTCCCGTGTTGCTTAAAACACGCTCTTATAAAATCAGCGAGGTGACGGTGGATGGAGCGTATGTTGTGTAGTACCTTTTCTTTCATGTGTGAGCAAAGAAAATTAACACAATTTTCTGGTGTCAAAATGTGAAAGTTGTTAATGATTTTATATTTTCCTTCAAAAGGTTAATTGGGTTTGTAGACTCTTAGTGTTTCTAAATCAGCTTGAACCTAGTTCATGGTATCTGTACTTTTTTTGCTGACATATGCACAGATATAACCACAATTTGCAAGTATTGCCCAAAATATATCTGCCTGATGGATTTATCAGTCTAAATAATAATAATTTAATATAAATGTAAACTATAATGTGCATTGTTAAAAAAATCTACAAAAACAAGGTAAAAGTTATGTGGTTTGTTTTGTAATATATTATTAGCATGATCTGAAGTTTACAACCGAAAATATCTTACTTTGTAGCTCACTCAGTGGCCACTTTGTTAGGAACACCTGTACATTCTATTGTAGTTAAATATAACAACCCTGCCATATCTTCTGCCCTTTTTAAGTTTATGATGTTCAATTTTTTGGTGACATTATCTGAAATATGTTAATTCGATTAAATGTATGTTGTCCGGACTATACGGTATTCCGTTTTTTCCTCCTAATAACATACACAAGGAAAAAACGGAATACCGTATAGTCCGGACAACATACATTTAATCGAATTAACATATTTTCCTCCTAATAACATACACGAAATGGCCTCAAGGAAGTTCTGGCAAACCGTTAGGGTTAGGGTTAGGGTTAGGGTTAGGGTTAGCCCTAACCCTAACCCTAACCCTAACCCTAACCCTCGATTTACCAGTCCATCTACGTTCCAACCCTCACCTATGGTCATGAGCTTTGGGTAGTGACCGAAAGAATGAGATCGCGAATACAAGCGGCCGAAATGAGCTTCCTTCGTAGGGTGGCTGGGCTCAGCCTTAGAGAGAGGGTGAGGAGCTCAGACATCCGGAGGGAGCTCGGAGTAGAGCCGCTGCTCCTTCGCGTCGAAAGGGGCCAGCTGAGGTGGCTCGGGCATCTGATCAGGATGCCTCCTGGACGCCTCCCTTTAGAGGTTTTCCAGGCACGTCCAACTGGTAAGAGGCCCCGGGGTAGACCCAGAACACGCTGGAGAGATTATATATCTCGTCTGGCCTGGGAACGCCTCGGGGTTCCCCAGGAGGAGCTGGAAAGTGTTGCTGGCGAGAAGGACGTCTGGAGGACCCTCCTTAGCTTGCTGCCCCCGCGACCCGGCCCCGGATAAGCGGAAGGAAATGGATGAACATACACGAGGAGGGTAGAATATTTGAAACACTTCTGGATGTAATGCAGTCCACTACAACACCATCACTGACTATGACAGTGTTTAAAAAAGAAAAGCCAAAATGTCCTTACGTGTTTCTAGAGCAGACAAACCTTTGTTAAATTTGGCTTTTGTTTGATATTGTTTTCACCAAAACAAGTTCCTTTTTACAAAGAGCTTCCACCTTTTGAACAATTCCTGTGCAGAATGGAACAAAATCTCAGAGACAGTACAGTATGTACTTGACGACTACAACCGTGGAAATCTAGGTTGATTCCAGTGTAAGTCATGCAGCACTATTAATATTCATTTTCCTGCTGAGCCTAACAGCGGTTGTTATTTTCTTGTCAAAGAGGAGTTTCCCATCCCCCCCACTTCTCTCTCTTCTTCCCCTCTTTCCTGATTTTCCCTCTTAATTTCTCTCTCCTTCACATCCTACACTCCCCCTCCCCCCTTCTCTCTCTCCCTGTTATCTCTCTCCCCTCCTTCCCCCTCCCTGTCTCCACCTCTCAGGTCCTCTCTCTCTCCCGGTAACAGTGTGTGGGATCAAGGAAGCGCCGCAGTTTTGCATATAAGCTCATTATTCTGACTGACAGAGAGTTTACACTGTTCCTGCGTGAGGGATTGCAGAGAAGTAATCGCACACATGCAGTCTTTTCCTTTCTCCGCAGCAGAAAGGATGGCATTGGTGTTGATTTTCGGTTTCGCTTACTGTCTGGCAGTTGCATCATTTTCCTTTCATAATCGGATGCACATGTTTACATGTTTCTCTGTGTTCTGTATGCTCTATGTGTTTGTGCATTTGGTCAGTTTAAAGCCGTTTAAATCTTCACTTACTATGGTCATGTGGTCTTCATTGTCATACTTATTATCTCTGCCATGCGTAAGATCATGCGTTCAGTCATGTGTGTGTATATGTGTCTGTCCGCAGCTTATTTAACATACTACTAGTCCTATCGGCCTGCTATTTTTTGTGTGCATTTATGACTGTATGCCCAAGGATCTCTCGTAGTTTTAACATTTTTGAATACCTATACTATTGACTGTTTTATCCCCTCATTGATATACCTTCTCTCTACCTGCTGGTAGGGAAAGGGGTAAGTTATGAACATCTCCCTCAGTAGCAAAAGGCATTTGTTGCATTTCCTTTAAATCCGCCCAGCTCAAAACAAGCCTAACCTGGTCCATTTCAGGGCACATTTTGTCGTTTGTAGTCAACGTATCCTCATTTAATGGTTTGTATGGTATCCTGTAAAACGTTACTCCTCACATTTCAGGAGTTTTCCTACGAAAGCCTGCAATTTATGCTCGTAGCATGCAACGGTATTTTGAAAAATAAATTTCCATCTTTACAGGAAACAACCTACTTAGGTTCAGGCAACAAAACTACTAAGTAAGGGTTGGGAAAAGATTGTGGAATACTTGGTTAGGTTTAGGCATAGATAGTCAAATACTTAGCTAGGTTTAAGCAACAAAACTAATAAGTTAAGTTACGAAAAGATCATGAAATGAAGCTTAGCGAAAGTTCAGTCAGGAAGACTATCTTTACACTCCTGTTGATTCATAAACTCATTCACTCTGTCCCTGTGATTACTCTATCAGCAGTTGACCAACCAGTTTCTGGTCCCTTCATCATCACCACCACCAGTGTCTGGACTCCAGGGGGATTGTGCTTTGCTGATCTCAGCGTTGGGCCCCTCTGTTATACGGCTTGGCCATGGAGTCCAACAGCCAAAGACTTTGTATTATTCATTCTTATGCATATTTAATAAATTATTGTTAAATTTTATTGAAGTCTCTCCTGATTGAAATACTTAGTTAGGCTTAGGCAGCAAAACTACCAAGTTAGGTTTAGGCATAGATTGTGAATACTTAATAAGGTTTAGGCAACAAAACCACTTCGTAAGGTTAAGGAATGGATGGTCGTTGAGGTTAAAATAATCATGCACATGCTGTAACTACATTACGGAAGTTTCTTGATAAAAACATCAACGCTGATATCTCATTTAACACCGGGAAGGAACAGCGGTCTCCTGGCTGTAAGATCGCTGTTTGTTGGACCCATCACGCTCCCCTCCCTCCCACCCCGGGTGTGCTTTACTTGCTCTTTCATGATTTCTTGGATAACATACTAACTATTCTTGTGGGATATCTACAAATTAGGGCGCATTATTTTTCGTTGCTTTTGCTACTAAAATGGATGAACCAGCCTGTTGTTGTTGTTGGCTTGAAACGTCCGGTATAATTCCAAACCAGATCATCTGCAGATCAATTCAGTATGTTTTGATTCAGTGAGGCACAGTACAGAATGAATAAATCTTTGTTCTTCTTATCTTTACCACCACCACTTTGATGTAAGGGAGCCAGGAGGGAAAATTGAGTGAGATTGAACTCTTCTTTGGTCGGGAGGGGGGGAGGAAGAGACACCTAGCAGATATTTGTACTCAGAGTTCACTTTCCTAGTTGAGAGAGAGAAAGGTTTGGGGAGCAGAGATTACTTTTGCTCTTTTATTTAGCGCTAATTGAATTTGTGTAAACGAATCGGAAATCATGACTTATGAAGTTGAGTCACATTAATTTGTCCTCAACAATAAGCTTAAGCTGCTGAAAGCTGATTAAATATTGGCTCTGAACAACATTAAATACCACAGACTTACTTCATTACTTGTGCCCTTGATTAAGAGGTGATGTAGACACAAATCTTTAAATCTTTTGGTGTTCCTATTTATCCTTGTGTATTGTGGCATTCATCAACTGCTGGAAAAAAATTGCTCTTATTTGCCCCTGCAGTCTTTTCACCCTTTCCCTAACTGAAAATGCTGGTATTGGGAGTGGTAGATGATTCACTCAAAAAATGATTCTGGCATAGTAAAAATCCTGCACTGAAATGTTTACTTCAATTGAAGACCGGAAGAGGGGCTTTATCAGCACAATATAGTTAAACTGACTTAATTGTTCAAGGTGAGGCTTTAAATTCTAATATGATGTTGAATGAAGTTTAATGATTTATAATGCGTTATTTTTCAATTGTTATATTTTGTGAGTCAAATCTGAATCTTGGACATAACATTTCTCTGTCAGGTAAATGTAGCACTACAATGTTTTACTCTGAAGTAGGAGCTCACACCTTGAACTGTTGGACGTAGTCATCTGGATGTCATTCACTGGTTTGTGGACTGCTGCTTTGAAGCCTCAAATTTGGCGATTCCGCCGTCGCCATCTTGAATTCATTTATTTTGTGCTTTGTGGGCCTCTTGTTACTAATTTCAATACTTTTCATATCTGAATATCATAATATATCTATAGCTGTTTGGGGACCTTTTAGTTGGGGGCCCCAAGGCCCAGGTTGCCTACCTTGCTGGTAAAGTCAGCTTCTGGTTTATTTTTCCTGTGAACCTGTCTGTTTCACTGACATTTAGGACCAGAAGTAGCCACAACCTGGGTGTATGATGCATTTATTTCATGGGTGGTGTATTGCTGGGGGACCCAAGAAAGTGCAGTGTTGAGTGTAAAGTTGTTCTCTAGACAACTGCAAGCAGCAACACCACAGAGCCAACATTCTGCCTGTTTTGAACAGGCATTACTCAGCAGGTACTGCACTAGTGAGTCCTAAAATCCCCAAATGAGTCATTCATTTTTTGCAATTCCAGTTCTCTTGTCTCGAAGTCAACAGGATTTTTGAAAAAAGTTTTGGTTAGATTCCTGAAATAAGGTCTGTGGTTAACCGTCGATTGCATTCGTGCTTTAAAATAAAAAGAAATAAAAGTGGTTTGAAAAAAATAGATTATCATTCTGAACAAAACATGTAAGTATCATAAGATGATTGCTTGCCACAGAGCATATTTTCCATTGGTATTATGGGTTGGCCTACAAAAAGAAACATCTTCCCTCCAGCACCTTATTACACTCAAGGGATGTTCATGCATCCAACGATATAAGTAAATATCAGTACATTCAACCTCGGTCCGTTACCTCAGTGATTAAAAATAATGTGTGCACGATACAAAAACATTACTCCATAACGTTACTAGAAGTCAGCGAGGAAACAGACGGACTGAATGTGGCTAACACCAATCGGCTTCTCAATTATGCTGTCCGCTCAAAGGCAGTTTATTGCATGGTTCCACTGTTAAATTTCACAAATAATAAACACTGGAGCTGAATCTGAGCCAACTTTAATTTTTCAATCAATTTTCATACAATTAATTCACAGGTGAATGAATGTTCGTGCTTACCACACCATGATTTCCCACACCTTGGAGGTCACAAATGTATTTGTGTTGTACTATTCACGAGTGGTTTGTTGATTTCCTTTTTCACCTAGCATACTGCTTTGAACCTGGCAATGCTCAGTGGCTTATCACTTACGAGAGAAAGAGTGCGTGAAGAGGGACAGGGTGTTTGGCAGGAAGGAAAAGAGGATGCAGCATGACGTCACCACTGACGTTACATAGGAAGTTTAAATCCAAATTTTGTGAAATTTATTAATCACAAAAGCTCAGACTAGTGCCTCTGAATGATCGAAAAAAGGAGCCTGAGTCAAATGAACGTTACGAATATTTATCAAATAAAACCAACTTTTATCACACTGCGCTTTTGCTTTAATTAAATCAAGTGCATTTTAATCAAATCATTCATGTCGCTCATCAAAACGAGTTCACATTTGAGTGCGGCCAATTTCGATCATACTTCCTTTGGCTCAGTTTTCTTAATTAGTTTACTTAATGAGTTCAGTCCCTTTGTGTGCAGCAGCCTGAGGAGCTGTGCTCTGACAGACCGGGTCCCACGGGATTTAACTTGAACCTTCCAGCGTACTCCAGTAAAAAAAAAAAATGGCATCACTTCTTTGTTACCGCCCTTTGACTGATTCTGATGGTCAGTCGCCTCTGGCATTAAATCCAGAAGACGCTAATAAGAACATGTAGCTTGTGGGATCTTGAAACAGGGACACTGAGACTATTTCACGGATACATTGAACCAACTGGTGCTTTATCGACCTACTGACCACTTGCTAGCAATCATTCAACAACCATTTTACGGTATAGCTATAGACTTCATGAAAGCACTGTGTTGCATTTATGTGCTATATATGCAGGAGGTGCTGGCATCTCTTTTTGCACAAGGGGTATGCATGTCAAGTTACAATATGTGGAAACTGCAACAATCACTCCTCCCTGAGGAGGATCTGCAATTGTTCATTCATTTTGAAATGCTCACCTGTTTGGAATGTTATCAGCAAAGTAGGTGGGTGCCGTCAGCAACATCGGTTTGTGTTCTGGCCAATTAGATACCAATGTGAGCAAGATCTGATCTCTGAGCACATAGGCTTGACGCCTAATGTGTCCAGGCATGATCGGATGATAAGTCGCAATGACAAAGACAAGTGTAACCCGGCCTTTGGGAAGCACCAGGCTTTTTAAACTAACTATGTTAACCAATCCATGTCCTTAGACGGTCAGAGGAACTGATCAAGTATAAAGAGCAAGAAAAGGAGGGCAGGATGGGCGTACAGATGGTTCAAACCAACGCAGGACTTTAACCAAGGAGATCGCTGTTAGTGTCCCGTGTGAAACCAAGTTAACATAGACTTATTTAACCATACTTTTGTAAGGTAACTTACATACTTAACACCCACTTTTTAGTAGTACTTTTGATTCCTTAACCTTACCAAGTATTTTTGTTGCGTTCTAAGCCTAAAAAACTGATTAAACCTACATTGGAAGTTTTTAAAAAAAAAAACACTAAGCAAGAGAGAAGCCTAAACTAACACTCTATCCCTGCCACATCCCGAATTGACACTAGACGGGTACTTAGAGCTTCATAGTCTGAAAGGTTGGACCACTGACCGAATGTCAAAACTTGACATTTGACTGCAGTCAATGGCTAGGAGTTACCATGGGAACCACCATCAGTCAATCCTGGAAAATACTCCAGTGTTTTCACACTTGGATCTACACAATCACCGGTGTCAGTACGAAGCACACACACACACACACACACACACACACACACACACACACACACACACACACACACACACACACACACACACACACACACACACACACACATACAACGCAAACCCAACTCAATTGCACTGAGACAACTGTGACGCAACAATGGACACAAACGTGTGCACTTCCACCAACACACATGCAAGTGAGAGTGACATGAAACCCACAGACACACACATACAGACAGTGCCTAACAGAAGCAGAGATCACAGCTCAGCACAGCACCACTTAATTTCTGACTGCTCTCTCATCTCTTTCCAATGTGAGGTGACACACACACAAAGCCAGAGAGAGGGGAGGTGGGGTGTGTGATGGGATGGGATGGGGGGAACACAGAGAGAGAGAGAGAGCAGGAAAAATACAAAGCCCAGTGAGAGTAATGAGGGCACAAGAGGGGTGGGCAGTCAGAAGAGTCTCAGAAGTGGAGAAAGCAGGGTGCAAAAAGAGGAGGTGGGAGGGAGAGCGATTTGACAGGAGGTCTTACTCAGGAGGGACTGAAGCAGTTCTATCTCGTCTCCTCCATGACGCACTTGGTGTCATATTTTTGAGGCAAAGACTTCAGAATTATATATATATGAATACAACATTATGAGATTCGTATACCATCGGATACATCAGATTGCTTTAAAATGTTCAAAGCGAATGAAACACTATGGGATATCTATGATGTATGTTATGAGATAATTATTCCTTCTGTCTATGATGAGTTCTATCCCAGTATACACTATACTATTGTATTGGATTGCAATAGAATGTCAGCATTGACTTATTTTATACGTAAATTACACACTCACTTGGGTCATTTTAACTCAAACTACAATCATTTCATTAACTGAAACAAGTTATTTTACTAAAAAAGCAGAGAAATAAGTAAACCTACCTTTAAAGTTTAATTTGAGGACTGACTGTGTGTATGTTACAAGCAGAAACTGTTTGTTTCCTGTGAACATGGACGTTTAGCCACCATCATAGTTCGAAGTGTCGGTCCACTGACCAAGAGTTGGTGTTTGACGATGTTGGGAGTGAGAATGAGTTTTTAAAACATTGACTTTTGAAGACTGATTGGCAACAAGGAAAATAAAATAAATAAATAAGATATGTTAAATAAAATAATTAAAGTAAAAATATTTCTTAATAAATATATAAAAATAAAATTAAAATGACCGCATTTTCGTTTTATGCCTCTACCAACCAGTCAAGTTGCTGTCCAAAATGTCATCAATTCATAATTTATCCTATTGAACGTTTGTGTGAAATTGTCATAATTCACATATCAGTTCTAAAATTATGGCAAAAAACGTTTTTGTGAGATCACAGTGACCTAGGACCACCAAAATATAATCAGTTCACCCTTGCGTCCAGGTGGACGTTTGTGCCAGATATAACAATGTCCTCAAGGCATTTCTGAAACATCACTTTCACAAGATTGGGACAGACAGGAGATCACAGTGACCTTTGTCCACCAAATTCTAGTCAGGTCATCCTTGAGTCATGTTTGACGTTTCTGCCAAATTTATATGAATTCTGTCTAGGTGGTCTTGAGGTATTGCGTTTACAAAAATGGTACGGACGTAAATACTTACCGACGGACAACCGAAAAACCTACTGACTGTTGAGGCATAAAAAACCCTTGGCACCTTAAAAATAACAAAATATAATAACGTGCTGTGTGCATTCTGCGTTACCTACGCATTACTACGCTAAGGACGGTGTAGAGAGAGAGGGATGGATGGATAGAAAAAGACAGAGGGAGAGAGATGCTGAAATCAACAAGGAGAGGGAGGAAAAGGGGCAAGACAGGTCCAAAAATAAAGGCAGGAAGAGCGTTAATGAGTACACTCAGGTTTGCTTAGTTGCTGTGACAACGCTCCGCCTCATTGCTTCAAGCCGACTGCATATCTAATGAATAACACACTCACACATACATACACACAGCCGAGAGTAAGGAACACAGTATTTTGTATGAGAACAAAAAATGGCACGTGTCCATGTGCCTGAATGTGTGTCTGCGGTAAAAACTATAAAAAAAGATTTGCCAACGTAAAGAAAACACGGCCAAAGCTTTTAATCAAATCAATCAGGACCACCGTGTGGCGACTGTGCCAGTTGGATCGAGCTGAATAGTTTTAGCAGAAGGAAGAAGAGCTCTGGAGAAAGGGGGTGGATAAAAAACCTTCACAATGCAGCAGATCCTCCTGCATCGGGACCTCGGGCATCACACTGACAGGCACAGTGTGCAACAGAGTCAAAATATAGCTCGTGAATTGTGTTCTCGCAGTTCATAAACTGTGAGGAGATGTATGAATTTGACTGGATGTATGGAAAAGGGGAACTGTCACTCGAGGCGCTTGGCAGGGATATCCTCTCTTTCCACTTCGCTTCTCGTCTTTTTTTCGTTGAGTCACTTGATAAAGCTCTTTGTCAATCACCTCATACATTAAAGGAAGGTTGGACAATATGATGATGAAATATATATATATATATATATATATATATATATATATATATATATATGTACTGATAATGGACATTTTTTTTAGCCCTATAGCAGTGCTGCAAATCAATGAGCAGGGTTTAATTGATTTTTTGCATCAATTCCATTAAGTCCCTTCCTTTCTCAGTTATTTAATCTACTTGATTAGCTAAAAAACAATCACATCTCGTTATTTATTCTCTGCTGAGTTCTTGCCTTGCAATCAAAACGCACTCACTAATTTCAATATGTATGCTTAGGCCAAGATTGAGTACTAGGAATGCAGCAGTTAAGTTTAGTTTATATCTAAGCAAGACTTCAGTTTTAGGGTGCGTGGACACCTGTAGTTGGGTTCCTTTGGTCTGGACCAATGAGAAAAAAATTGTACATTACTGCATTTTAGTTCTGGTTCCTTTTAACACTGACTTTTTACACATGAGCCATGAGGAGAAAACATGAAGTTAAACAGACTGACAGTTTTGGTGATTGTCGTTCTGCATCTACAGGACCAATGCGTGGAAAATTCCAGAAGCTTATGCAGCACTTTATCCTTCTGATGTGTATATTTATGTTCTCTGGTGTCACAAAGAGCTAACTGAAATAAATTATTTGAAGCATGATTACCAACAGGTAGAGACAGGACAAAAAGGAGGCGTCTTGTACAGTAATGATTCAGGGTTTATTGCTGTGCAATCACTTTCAATGGACTTCAATGAACTGTCAAAGAAGCACAGCAGTTCTAACAGCTTTTGATCTGTAAATTAGGTAAATATTTGTGATAAGGAGCTCATAAAAATGGCCTTAAATACAAATCAATAGATGGCTTCCTGAATGGATTTCAACATTAGCAGATTGATTTACTAGTAGTTTAGCTTTTAAATCCTGCTAAAATCCCACATCTGCTAAAACAAGATTTCAAACCACAAAAAAAAAGCACCAGAATCTGCTTCAAAGCGGACCGAAACCCACCTTTTGTTTGTCTCGGTTTGGTTGTAAAGTTCGCACCAGGGTTCAATTGATAGCTTTCACACTAGCCCAAACAGAACTAACCGGACAAAGTGACCTGAGTTTGTTTTAACCGAAATAAAAGTGGTTAAGAACTAACCAACCGGTGAAATACTACTCCAGTAATATTAGAATTTCACAACAAGATTCATTGACAGCAAGCATGCAAGACATCAGAGCTAAAACTGCAAAACCCAAATTTAGGACCTGCCGGAAATCCATTGGATCGGCAAATAGCCAGATCATTGATTGCTCAGGCAATTAATCCGCCGTTGAGACACCCTCAAACTGAACATCAAACGATAACTGATTTGAAAAAAACTAGTCAATCTGCTGATGTATTGATTTCACAGTTTTAGTAGGTCTCATCTCTGCTTGGAAAATGTTTTTTCAAGGAAACACTTATTGATTGGAATGCCATATACTAAACATACATTGGTTGGCATTCTATTTTGTCGCACATCTGTAGCTACCCCTAGTGATCCATACACATATAGGTCACCGCTGCAAGAACAGTACATCTGGATGTTTGCATATACTATATGTTGTTATGCCAGCGTTTATGTGTTAATGCATGTGCATGTTTGTTTTCCCCCGCAAGCTCCGCAGGGAGAATGTCCTCCCCCGGGGCCAAGTGTAGGGCCCGAGGGCTCAAGTTGAAAACACTGATAACCAAGATCAGCTGTTCCACCGAAGAACCTCCAGCATGAAACAGACTCAAACACATGCTTGAACTCGCACACGCATGAGGCACAGCGCAAGATTCCGAGAGGTGGAGGGAGAAACAGATGTCACATTGAAGCTGGGAGGAGGCCTCTTCTAATCCTCATACTGACTCCTCGAGGCAAACTGTATGCACACACACACACACACACACACACACACACACACACACACACACACACACACACACACACACACACACACACACACACACAGAGAAACAGACAGCCTGGCTCAGCAGAGCACAGCACAGAACCTCTCACTCTCTGTCTCCCCTTTGATGTCAGTGCAACACGAGGCAAGAGACAAAAGAAGCATCACTGTGCAAATCAAAAATGCATTGAAAAACAGCACTAACCAGACCTGTGGAATACTGATAAGCAGCTCGAAAAACTCACAGACCTCAAAAATCACATACTTAATTGTCAAGCAGAGGCCTTGCATTTCTAAAAAAGTGATCGGGAAATTGTGAAAAAAACGCATTTAAAAGTATCAGATATAAGGCGAAAGCACGGTGTCATCTGCAAATTGACTGATTTTGCTTACTAATTTTTATGTACCTTCTCATTGAAGCACATATTCTTCAATCGTTGATAATTATATACCATTTACCCATCACACTCAGCATCCGAATGCCACTAACAAGATGTGATTTATCCACTCTCTGCTTACCTTCCTCAGCAGGTTGCAGATCCTTTCGATGTTTCGCAGTCTCTCCCTCTGTGAGGAGAAAAAAAGAGAAAAGGTAAGTTTATAGCTTCACAGGATCCAAATAACATTTTTCATATTGATGACTCAGTCAGTGGAGTATGCCGACTTCAGGTGAAAGATGAAACAGAATAGAAAGAGAACAAGTTTGTCCTTGTGCTGAAAGTAGGTGGAAATACATTTACAGTAAGCTGTTAATAAAATATATATTCTAGAAAAAATACCAGAGATGAATACAGCCAACATTACATGATTAGATCTTGGAACTCATTTCACTAGTATGTCAGAGGTGTGGAGTTAAAGTCGTGACTCAAGTCAGACAGTGGTTGAGGCAATTTTCACAAAGTTACTGTGGATGTGTCAGTTATAGTATTGCCAGTTGGATTAATAGCAGTATTCATAGTGCTAAAAAGGTTGTTGATGTTAAATCGAAGAGACATTTCTTCCTCGCTCCTTTTACTCTGTCTTGATATTGATTCAGGTAGTTTTTTTAAGCATCTCATATAAGATGTGAGGCTTGTCTTACCCACATTTTGCAACACTGTCTAAGAGGGCGAGTAGTGTTATTTAACGCAGGTGGAATTAAATAATGATAGTGAAAGAGCATCAGAGAATCTCATGATGGTGTGGAGGTTGTTAGGGCGGGATAAGCGACCTGGAACACATTTGTTGACAGGGGAACAGGGCCTCAATTATAATGGGGCAGTAAAAACTTAATTGCAAGTCTGTTTAAGGAATCGCCTATATGGATGTAAAAATCGCCAGTTAAATAGCCAAAGAAGAGGGACAAGCTCAGGTGGGAATTCAGCATTTGAGTAAAGGGGTTGGTAGACATTTGCAAATAGGATAAGCTCTGATTTTGAACATTTAAAATAAAAATACCTTTGAAAAGACCTCTCTGGACCACTTTAAGATCCCATCAGTCTATTGGATATCCTCCACATTAGTGATGCAGTTTGTCAGCAAGAAATTCTCTCGTAGGACCTTGAAGAAGAGACTAAGGGAGCTTTTTCCTCCAGCAGTCACAGTAGTTCTCATTGTGTTTATATAAGTGGCCATATTTCAATATCTGAGTGTTCTTAGCTTGTGCAATAAACTGTAAAATGTCTCAAATCAGCAGTCGCCACAATGCTGACTCTGAACAGCCACCATTTCACCAGAGCTTTTAACACCATCATCAAATATTAACTGATTCCTATAGAGATGCATTCCGGCCTTGACTGGGCTCCGCAGGAGGCGACGCACAACTCTGGATGCTTATGAATCATATATTGATCTAAGCGCCACGCTGTTTGTGCTTGTGGACAGTCAGTTTGACTTTATCTTTTGCTTATCATGAGCTTGCTGCAAACAACAGCGGAGGCTCCATGTGAACTATAAAGTCGGAAAAAATTATTTGCATTTATACAGAACATCAAAGCCCCCCTGTCTTGAGCTGAACAGATATTTAGTGGCCACATTAGAAAAATGTAGGAAAACGCGCTGAAATAATTAAAACACTATGAATTTATTTTTAATCTGGTTATTGCAATTTGCATTTTTTTATGCTGAAAACCACAGGCACTATCTGCATCTACTAACTAATTTTAACGCACCTGTGCATTTTTTTTACATCATGTATTTAATGCTGAGCGCTGGCAAGTGTGAGAAAGAATCAGACACAAAAGCAAACACTGCCAGACCATATATTTCCAATGAAATATGATTTATATTTACCAAAGGGTCTACTTAAGTTTGACTCTTTATTGAACTGCAATTTATTTGAAGTCTTGGATGATTTTTTTAACGGTTGTCCTTTCAGTGGTGGTTCTAGAGCTACCCCTAGAGATATTTATCAATCTAGATTGTTTTGATGCCAGTTGCCTAGTTCTTGAGGTATCTGCCATAGATTAGTCATAGTTTGCCTTCTCTCCAATATAAATATGTAACTAAACTTTTGATGATCTAAAAAAATTGAAATTAAAAACCCAAACAGCAATGTTTCTTTCTAGCTCTTTCAGACTGCCTCCAGAATATCTTAATGTCACACATTAATGTGTTAACTATGCACACCACATCCTGGCCTCAGCTCTATACTTAAAAACTGCACTTGTTTAAAACCTTACACAGGCCAACAAAATAAATAAAGAACCCAAACCCACTGGACTGCTTTTCCCGCTACAGTACAGCTTCTCATTGCCTTCATCACTCGGTTAGCCAGACGCTCCATCATTCTTACACGGAAACATACCTCCTCCCTAACACATGAAAGGTGGGTAAAGGAAGTCTTACTGTGCATACAACTGGAAAAGTTGAGATTCTAACTAAGAAGGATCTCTGAAGTCCCTCCACAACACCTTTAGACCCAGCCATAGACTGTGTATAAGAAGTGGACTTAATCATCGTGATGTCACCAATTGGTTCGAGTTCGGTATTTTTCGCCATCGCCATCTTCGATTGGGGCTGTCGCAATTTTGGTTTTTTTGCCACCAATGAACAGAAGTTACAATATTTGTAATGCGAGAGTGACGTAAAGGCCCGTGTATCACAGTAAGCCCGCCCTAAAGCATACTTTGCTTTATGGTCTATTTGACTCTAAAAGGACCATAATTTACTAAATGAACATCATGCTGTATTGAAGAAGACTTGAAACTAAAGAATGAGACCATGAACTCATGTTTACAATGTTTACTGAGGGAATAAATCAAGTGAGAAGTAGTTTTATGGCAACCAGAGGAGTCGCCCCCTGCTTGTCACTAAAAATAATGCAACCCCCCCTCACCCGTTTTAAGACACCTCATCATTGGCTTCACTCGGTAGAACCAGGTTGCCGCCTGGTCCCTGCTAGTCCTAATCAGGGACCTCATTATCACTTCTGACCCTGATGGTGTTTCCTAAGCGGGCTTGATTAGGAGAGAAGGACACCCGACAATTCCTTCCCTATGCTCCTCTTTAATTATGGCCTACTCTACCATATGAATTATGGTCAGTTCCTTCATGGAACGGATCACGACAAGCTCTGTGGATTATCTTTAGAGACCGGGTCGTGAATTTTGGAAAGAACCATCGCTGATGAGTTTTTCGAATGGATTTGTTTGGTGCTTTGAGCAGCACAAGCCGAGTGTGATGTAGTTAAATTATATTCGTGACAAGGCAGACATCTCTACTCTACTTTTTTTGCTATGCAGACTTCCGTGTGATACGTAAGAAACAAACATTATCAAAAATGGTTTCCTGTGACCTAATTGACAATGCAGTTTTGTTGCGGAGAAACGTCATTTTCAGGAGACAAGGTTGTAAATGTCTTTATTCACTCTCAAAATAGAAAGAAAAAAAGCATATTCTCAAAGATGTTGAACTGTTCCTTTTAAACTAAAAGTATTGGTCGCATTCTAAAATGATCCGTTTGATGTATTCGAAGGTAGGATGCCAATTCTTTCTTCAAACGCAGAGGCTCTGTTTGTGCTTTCCTAAAATATGCATTGATGAGGATGTAAACATGCATATTTGATTGCTATTTTTACGAAGTGCAGGCTGCGACAGAGGTTTCTACTGGAAAAATGTTTAATTTATGCCTGTGCTCTAAATAATGAAACCAGAGGTTCCGTGGTAGGAGGCTGAGGGAACACCGCAGCAACAATGGAGATGGAAAAAGTAAGTGAAAGGTAATAAAATATGAGGGTGACCACTGTATCCTTTTGTAGCACTAACTCATTCCTTATGTATGTATCTATATGTGTGTGTGTGTGTGTGTGTGTGTGTGTGTGTGTGTGTGTGTGTGTGTGTGTGTGTGTGTGTGTGTGTGTGTGTGTGTGTGTGTGTGTGTGTGTGTGTGTGTGTGTGTGTGTGTGTGTGTTGAAACTTGCAGACTACAGTATCACAACTTCCACTCTCATCTCCCAAAACGCCTCATGAGAATATACCTCATTTCACAAAAAACTACGGAAGGAAGCGTGGGAAAAAAAAAAAGGGAAATATATTGCTGTGCCTTTTAACTTTTCATTATTTAAAATGCTTCAAAGCACAAGGAGAAGCCATTTCAGCTGAATAAAAAAAGAAGACTTTGAAGTGCAATGTACGGGCAGCAGCATGATGGGCAAAAAAGGGAATCGGTGATCGGGAGGAGGAACGGCGGGGAAAAGAAAAAATTTGTATTCATAGTGGCGGATTACAGATTGCTGCAGCATGTACAGGAAGTCTTTCATGTTTTTCAAAAAAAATTTGAACCCTCCCTCTGTCCTTGATGTGACCTCATCCGCTGCACACACATATACCCACATCACTATACAGTATACTCATATACACACACTCACACACACACCATGACAGCCATGAAAGGCCCAGTCTGATAGCCAATTATCTCCGCTGCTAATGTCTATTTCTGGTGGAGACACCTTATCAAGGGGCTGCACCCAGACCGCTCCTGCACAACACCATCTCCCCACTCAAACAGCATTGTTTGTGTGTGTAGGTGTGTGTTTGTTAGTGCAAGTGGGCGTACACACCCACAAACTGTCTGCTCATTAGCAAGCAATTAGGCTGATGTCTCTTTGAAATGTTACTCAGAGAGAATTTGCTTGACAAGCAACACGGAAGTATAAACAAGAGTCTGGGGCAAAAGGAAGGTGAAGGAAAATGAGAAGTGGTGAGGTGGAGGGTAGCGGTTGGAGTGTGTGTGTGTGTGTGTGTGTGTGTGTGTGTGTGTGTGTGTGTGTGTGTGTGTGTGTGTGTGTGTGTGTGTGTGTAAATTGACCTTTAGTTATATAAGCTGGCAGACCAAATATAAGCAAATTCTCATTTACGGGAAGTGCCCCGGACAATGAAAACCCCGAAGATGAAGAGGCTGAGGGTGTTTCTTGATGCTAATGTCCCGCCAGCGCAAAGTGTGTGTTTTAAACGCTGTGAAATGAATTTCCCCATCTTGCACAAGTAAGACTTGAACTTAAGCAGGGGAGACAGGCGTGGAGCGGCGAGGGAGATGGAGTGATACGGGGGAGGGGGAGTGAAGGGTGGAGGGAAGCATTTAAACAGTGTGAAGAGGCTACAGAAGCTGTCGTCGCTTGTGTCCTCGGTGGGATGAACATCAATCAGTTGTGCTAATGAAAACCAGTATTCACATTCATAAAATGTTTTGATGGAGAAAAAAAAGCACCTGTTTTTTTTTACTGCTTTTTCTTTCATCTCCGTCCTCAGTTCTCACTCTGATTTCAGACTCAGATAAAATTATATCATTTCTACCGGCTATAGCTTTATCCCTTCATAACAAAGCAAGCATGTGAATGTGTGCATTCCTTACTGGAATCTGCCTCCAGTGTGTGTGTGTGTGTGTGTGTGTGTGTGTGTGTGTGTGTGTGTGTGTGTGTGTGTGTGTGTGTGTGTGTGTGTGTGTGCGCGCATGTGTGCAACAGTCACAAAAGCAACAGATGCCAAGAGCACTGTGGGAAACAAAGACATGAAAACTGGAATATATATCATCATCGCAGCACATCTGTGTTCATGTGTCTGCACTTGAGGGAGTGATATGTGTGAAATCATGACAGACTTGTCTAGCAAATTTTAGATAGTGTATAAGAATGTTGCATGAAAATGCATGACGGTTGTGTGCGTGTGGACATGAATGTATGTGTGTTTTGTTTATTTTACAGATACGCTTGTTTGCATCTTGTTACACCGGAAACTGGCACGTCAAAGTCAATTCACACGTCCTCATGAAACAGGTTGTACGAGCAGCTTGGTGGTGTAGTGACTGCTTGCCTAATAGTTGGTTGACTACTGTAGCTGGCCAGGTAATGGCTAACCTGTTAGTATGCCAGGAACATGCTAGTGCTAGTCAGTCACAATGACACTTTTGACAATGACAGCTTTTTGCATTTTCTCTGTACTGGGATGTTTTCCTCTTCCTTAGCATTTTGTCAGTGGGATTGTGCATAAAATAAATGTAATTATAGAGATATTGAAGGGTGGAAGCTCTGAAGGCTTAATCAAGCTAGAAATCTCAAAAAGGGGGAAAAAATGAAGTAAAATTTTATTTAATATTACATTGTCAACAGAATGTAAAGAGGTGAGAGTGTGGATGTTGTGTCAATGAGGTCTATATGTTGTGTTGCAGATAAATTTTACTAAAATGAGCATGCTAACCAGCTAGCCCAGGTCCGTCCTGGCCTGTTGTGATGGCACTAGTACATCGAGAGGCCACAGCGAGACACTGTAGCGTCCAGTCAGGTCCAACATGAGAGGACGAAGTAGTACAGCTGCCCCTATCGTTGCTCTGATGTTAGTTATATTTTGTATAACTGATGTCTATGAATTTAGATTGGATGGACACAGCAGTAGAGGTGAAACGCTGCGCCCTATTAGTTTGGAGCATGTTGCCAGATCTTACCCATTAAACTGGTAACTGAATTCCATGTTAGGAAATTATTCCCCTAACAATCTGGCAGGGATGGCAGTGCAGGCTATCAAAGACATGGATGTAATAAATGCATACACACTGAAACACATCCAAAAACTATGAATGAACACGCAAACTATCAAAGAGCTTTCAACATCAACAACCAGATCCTCAGCTCCTCCAGCAACAGCAGCCCTCCTTTTCATGAAATCGTTTTTGAAGGAAAAACATCTCCTCTCCAGTGCCAGTATTCACTATACTGTATTATTTCCCCTACATTGTCAGACATAGAATGCAACGTAAATGTGTGTGTTTGTTTTCTTGTACTTGCTACATAGTGAGGACCGACACAAGAGTGAGGACATCCTTGGAAAGTGAGGACATTTTGGCTAGTCCTCACTTCTTCAAAGGCCTGTTTGAGGGTTAAGACTTTGATTAATTGTTCAGCTTAGAATAGTAGATGTTCGGCATTTCACTTTGATGGTTCATGCTAGGGCAATTGGCTAGGGAATACATGAAGACAATGAGGGTCCTCACAAAGACTGAAGTACAGGGATGTGTGTGTTTGTGTGTGTGCATGTACGTATGCATGTGTGATGGGTCGGCACAATGCGAGGTTCCTCCCCTGAGGAAGCACGCTGACACAAACTGCTAATTAGACCGCCTGGTTTCAAGAAAGAGACAGCGACAGAAAGAGAGGAAGGAAGGAAAGGCAGGGTGGGAGACATTATGCAGCAGTAAGAGGGAGACGGATCATATGGATCATTTCTGTAAGTGTGTGTGTGTGTGTGCATGTGCGAGAGAGAGAGAGAATAATAAGAATAATGGCTGGTTACTGTATTTTAGGATGTAGCTATCAACTTGCTGGATTAAAAGGACAGAGATGAGATGGAAAATGGAGATAAAGTTAAGATTTTTTACATTTTATTCCAAAACCAAATGCAACTTACATGAAACAAACAATCAATGGTTACTACTGACAAGACAAATGTCGATGTCGAATGTGACAAAGGCCGAAATTGCACATTGGTCATTATATCGCACAATCAACTATACAAGGACAGACTTAAGTTTTCCTCCAGAACAACCAGGATGTTCCATTGGATATCTATATACATTCGTCGTACTCAAGGTAGAGTCCTTAACTGAGACTTCATCTAGTTTAGTTATATTTCCTTACACTTGCAGTGGGGAGAATTTCTGTTCCACTTCAATCCACACTTACTTCAACCTCCAACTCCAATATCAGCAAATGAAATGGACAAAACTTATTGGAAAGTAGGCTTCATGACAGGTATATAAGAGGAAAAGGATGGGAATTGTTTTAACATATTGAGTCTTCTATTTAATAGAAGACTAGAGTAGCACTTAATGCCTGTAGGGAAACTGGAAAGTTCACAAAATGTATAAAGTGGGAGATATGTTTGATTAAGCACATGCAGATCAAAAACACCACAGCAATGGCTACTTGAAAGACTTTTATTTATGTTACTAACTTGTTTTGTGAAATGCAAGGGCTTAAAGAAAAGTTCAACACTTTTGAAAATAGACTTTTTTTAGTTTTTCGAGTGTTGACATGACTAAAGATATTATGATGTGGTTGAGTGGGGACAATGCGACTGGCTTAGCTAGCTGGCTTTGCTTTATACCCAAAGTGAAAAAAACACCTTAATATCTCTAAAGCTATGAACACTAATCTTATAATTTAATACACACACATACAGCTATAAAAATGAGAATTTGTTGGTTTAAAGTAAGTCAAGTGCTACTCGTCTTTGTGCTAAGCTAGGCTAACTGTCATGCACAGACATGACATACTTTTTTTTAATCAGTTTTTAATAGGAAAGAAAGCGCGTTAACTTCTTCAGTGTTAAACTTTCCCTGTAAAATTGTGGTTGTCTTAAACATGACTAAAGTAACCTTAATATTTCAAAGTTCATTTTCATCACTGGCCATGAAAAACAAATCTGTCCATTCATTTTCCTAAATCCACAAACTTGCTGGGAAGCAGCAAAAAAACTACGACTAAAACTTGTCATAAAAACTTTAATAGCAACAACAGCTGTGAGAATGTATTTAACTAATGTCTTTGAAAGACAAACTGTGCATTTTCGGTCCACATTTTCATCTGGAATTGGACAGCAGTGACGCATTTTGTGTGAGAAGAAGGAGTCAAAAGGGGAAGATGGGTTAAGGAAATATTGGAGGGTGAGAGAAGAAAGGAAGAGGAAGAGATAATTAGATGGAACCTCTTGTACCCATTCCCATGCTGGATTCTTTGATATGTTCTGCATTGCCTAATGATATGCAAATATGACAAAATATAATAGAGGTACTGAGTGGGGAAATCTGGTCCAGTGCACTGTTTTCATTGTCTGGAAAATGCCTTTCAAGCTGAATAACTCTTTTTATTTACCTCTTAAGAAATCCTCATTCAACCGTCTGTCTGTATCCATCCCCAACTCTCCTCTTTCACCCACATTGCAATGCTTTCAATCTGTCTCCTTCTCCACCCCCCCGCTTACTTCTGCTCATGTGTGGAAGTCAATACTCTAGAGAAGCCACACAGTCCACAGCTCTTAAGTCAAAGTCACCTCCAAACCAAATGCTCGTGCTGTGCCGTACCATCATGCATTATTAAGAGCCAACTATGTTAGTAAAAGCCCAAAAGCCTCAAGGGAAAGGGATTTAAAGGGCTGGAGCAAATCCTAAAACAACTTCACCGGGGGCAGCCTACCCATGCTGGCCAACACTAATGCACTTTTTTTTTTTTTTTTTCACGACTTCTCCTGATTGCTGCCCTGGCAATTTTGAGGAGTGATGAAGCAGAACAAATTTGCATGTTTCTTCACTGTGCAAATTTTTGAGAGAGACAAAGTAGTGAAAGGAAATGTTGGAGAAATAAAACTGCCCATGGCTCAAAGAGACTCGCAGTTTGTCAAAGTTTCTCTCACATTGTACTTGTAAATATTGATGTTTATATATTAACTTGTATAAAGTTCATTAATGCAGATCATCAAAGCACAGCATTCATTTCTATTCATGGTTAATATTCACTGCACGTCCGATTTGTTTACCAGACAGCCTAGGAGAGTAGAGGATGTATGTATAATCCATCGTATTAACCTGGGAATTGATTATTGTTAAGAAATTAATATTTAGTAAGCCAAAATAAATAAATGTTCCCATTTAAATAGCACCCTGGATACACAGAACCACCAAAAGCCTAAATCCCTGCATTAACCTGAAAAAGCCTTTAAATAGGGATAAACTGAAGTGAAAATGATGCTAGCTGTTGGCACCTTTTAAGGCAGCCTGCTCTCCTAATGATAATGTTGCAATCGAACCAAACTGTATGAGATTTCTGTGGAAACATTTGTTTTTATTATAGCACAAATATGTTTCTTTTGTGTGAAACTTAGTCAATTTATTTCAAATTTAAATAACTTTTTTTTTTGAAAGCCAAACCATGATGTTTATAACCAAGAAGTTTAGTTGTTATTTAGTTTTTTTATGTTTCAATTCACAAAATTAACCAGGTGTTTAAAACTGTGACCGTGAACCGGGAGAAAATGTGTTTCCCTCGAAACCTAATTAAGAATGATGTGTTGTTTTATGGGAACATCATTATTTAAGAGACATGCTTTAAGATTATTTTGTCCGTCACTGATTCTAGAAGTAAGGTTATGATGGTTTAGATGGTTTCGGTTTCAGTATAATGTTAGGAATGGCTGGCTTTGGTACTGGTAACTGTTTGTAGATTCCATGTTTATCATCGGATGCGGCTTGTTACTTCTATTTTATTCATACTTGGATTCAAGAAAATGTTTGCTAAAAAGATGATCATTCATACTTGATGGTTTGGCCCAAAGTCCTATGATTTAGAGCCAGGAAGTGAGGAGAAGAGTGCGTACAAAACTAGTATGTTTCCAACTGCTTGATTAAAAATGAATGAAGAGAGAGATGAGAGGAAGGTACAGGGAATATAGACGGGGAAGGACAGAGAGTGAGAGATCATAAACGATGATAAAAAATAAAAATAATATAAAGAAAAGGTTTACAGAAGGAAGAGCAAACCTACCGCATGGAGTGGATTGCCCTGATCGATCGGCACCTTGAAGTCAGCCTGGAGCTCATCGAAAGCCGTTATCTGAGAGGGAGAGAGGAGACGACGTGAGCACTTTGTAATCAGTAAAATAGAGGAACAATACAGAAGGATATGTCTCACTCTGAAAGCACATCATCATCATCACCATCAACAGCCTCCTGTCTGTCTCACGACCAGCAATGCAGCATTCCGAATGCATGCTGGTCCGCATGTTATCACAGTTACCTCTACCCAAGCCCGTCTCCGATAGAATTACATTCTATACAATTTAAATGCATTTTCAAATGTGTAATTTATTTCAGATTACGGCTGCCGTTTTAAAACAAGTGGTTAACATTATAAATTGAAACACAAAAAAACTACTTGGTTAGGATTTAGTAAAACATAGTGGTTTGGCTTACGTCATGTGCTGTAAACTACGGACGTTATTAAAAATAAGTTAACATTTTGGTTTCACATGGTACACAAACAGTAAGCTCCTGGGTATAAGATATAGGACCCACCCAACCAAACCAGACTTCTCCCCCACACTGACTTCTGCGGACTATGATTCGAAATGTATTTGCGATGGGTCAAACACAAACGTAATCCGGGATAAGATATGTTTCTCTCGAAAAAACTTAATTGACAATGCAGTTTTCTGTTATGAGAACATATTTTTTAGGAGACAAGGCAGTTCTACGTGTGTTGAACAACACTAAACATTTCCTACCATGATACATAATACCACATGCCCGCCACTTAAAATCAAGCCCAACAAAATATACAATAATCCTCAGCATCTACTTACTTAGCTTCAGTAATTGTACAGTGACTAACCGATCAACCCTGATATGATTATGATTATTTAAAGTGGCCCTATTATGCTTTTCCACTTTTTCCCTCTCCTTTAGTGTTATATATATTTTTGAATATGTAAAAGGTCCGTAGAGTGTACAACCTGAAGTCCACGCCTAAAAGGAGTTACCCTCCCCCTCAGAATCACTGCTCCTGAGCTGCCTGAAACGGCTCCATTGAATTCTCTCCTTCACTTCTGTAACTTTATGAGGTCATAATGTTACAGAAGTCACGTAAAACTTCTTCTGGCTAGTTTGGCCCGCCCTCAAACAACAAAAGAGACAGACGGAGCTGAAGATCCGGAGGAAGAGTTTTTTTAAATGTGAAACGTTGACCAATCACAACAGAGCGGGCTAGCTGACCAATCAGAGCAGACTTTGCTTTCTGTAGGGAGGAGCAAGCGCTACAGTGGAGCGTTTCAGAGAGAGGGTGAGAAGAGGTGCTGCAGGACAGCCAGGATGAGAAAAACTAGGAGGATTATGAGCATTGACGCATGTAAACATATTGTAACTGTAACTTGAGATAAAAATATGCACCTGGAAAATAGCATAATAGGGCCTGTTTAAATAATATTATATATTTGTGAGCCATCGCTGAATCCTTGGTAGGAACCAGTGAGTTTTGGAATGGGTGCCACAGACAGAGTAGAGAAGTCAGGAAGCTAACACTGGTTTTGGTCCTTTTATGGGATTTGTTGACAATGTATGATCTATGATCCATGTTCTATGCGTGCATGTGGGTTGTGACGCCGGCACGTGTGTGGTGTGACGCAGCGGCTTGGAGCCAGAGACAAATTTCCCTGCAGGAAAATAAAGTATATCTTATCTTATCTTAAGACAGCAGCCGTATCCTTTAATGTCATACAGACTGATTTATTGAACATTCCAGTTCTCATTATTCACCCGTTTCCTTTACTCTGTTGCCCTGTGCCTTCAGGTTCAACATATCTCATATCTTGACGGCAGCTGTCGTTGACATTCAAATTCTAAAACAGCATTCAAACACAAGTCTATTCACTGTGTTTAAAGACGTTTTTACTGCACAATTTCAGATAGAGATCAGGCTACAATACTATTATAAGTATTATATTGTATAATTATATATCAGTGGTGGCTGTGTAGGAATGTTTTCGACTCATGTGATCCAAACATATCCAATAAAAGTCCAAAAGTCAACATTTGTTAAAAAATAGATGGATCAAATATTTTCAAAATTCACAACAATGTTTTTATAACGAAATATTCATTCTTTGTAGGCATTTAGCCTTTCAAACATTTCCGAAAGGAATGCATATATTAAAGAATATTTTGAGACATTTTTGTGACCAATGAGCGTAAAGTCTAGCCACACAACTCCGCTCACTTGCCCTGGTAACAGTATATCAGCTCATCTGCTGAACAAACCAATCAACATGTAGGCTGAAGAAACAGCCCCTGACATGGACACACCTAGATGGAGCTTTCTCTAAGTTGCTCTGTACCCACACCCTCCATCTCAGAAACAGCTCTTCACCCTCGTCATCATTAACAGGATCTGCTCCAATGAAAATGTTGGATGAAATCTGCCCAAAGGCACGACATTTGCATGCAAGAACCTCTTGAATTGGCTCTCATTTGAATGCCGCCCACTGCTGCATTGTGGGACAGCCCTAAGAAGTAACAGAACGAAGAAGTAATGATGAACAGGGGATACAATATGCAACAGTTCCATTGGTGTTGCAATGGAAGCAATTGCACTACAAAGACAGCTGTCATCGCTTTACTAGTTAGGCCTCGAGAGGGAAATGTGTGTGTGTGAGTGTGTGTGTGTGTGTGTGAGATTGCAGGAAGAGATTCAAGTGTGTCCGTCAGCGTAGCCACATATGAGCTACACTGTGTGTCTCTAGTGTGTGTGCACCATGGGGGTACTGTACTATGTGAAAGCGGCATGAGCATATCACTGTGTGTGTGCAGAGTTAGAAAAAATGGTTTGATTGGTGCGAAAATGTTATCCATGCATTGTGTGCTATATGAGGTAGAACCAGAGGAGGCAGTGGCATATGAGTTAGTACATGTGAATGTGTGAGTTAGCCCCAGTATGGGGAATTAACATCATAGAGAAGGCAGAGGTTCGTACCAATCGCGGGTTATTTCCCTGGGCTCGCCCCCACACTGACAGGCAGCTCTTTACATGTTATTTCCCAATGGATCCTAACAGTGATCCTGGCTCATTGCCTCACTCTGTTACAGTATGTTAGCCTCCCTCGGGCTGCTCCTCATGGGCGGGGGGAGCACACACACACACATACACACACACACACAAACAGTCCTCATGGGTGCATACATCCTAGCATACAGTGAAGCGCCGTACGTACTCATGCACAGGAACACACTCTAAGAGACACACACACATAAAAGTGCAGCAGAAATACTACACCTATACATCCCTATGTGCACCCCATGAGAATAACATTATAGACCGGATGGCAAGGCCTAAAGGATCATTCAACTGAGTAAGAGTTGTGCTTTTGTCTTTTGCGCCATCAGCTCCCTCACTTACAGTAGGATAGCAGTCAAAAGTTATTGTGTTTTCTCAAAGTAATTGCTGAGTAGGCTTAGGATGATAGGAAAATATCATGTCACCATTATCCTGGCAAAAGAAATGGCGAGTCCCATTAATCATTAAATAGGACACATCTTTTTTTACTAAACCCTATTTAGTGTAAACTAAAAATCAATACATTTTATGAGGACATTACAAATCATAATTCATCTAAATAAGGAATATAAAAAATAGCCATATTACATTAGTGTCTTCTTTCTTAAATGATAATTCCTGTTATTTCTCACTTGTCTACCATGATGGAGAGATAGACAGCTGTTTTAAGTAATTCATCTGACAATATTCAAAATTATCCAGAAAGTCACCACAATCAACCTATTGAGCATGTTTTCAATGGTATCCGTGGTAATATCCTATATTGTCTAATCCCTATTGCTGAGCTGTGAAAACATGACAACATTACTAAAATAAAGTTTGATGAAGCAATAACAATGAGTGTTAGGACGATAACACAGGTTGGAACAGTGTATCCAGATAATATGAACCACTTCATTCATCCGTGAGCCCATCCTTTTTCGGCCTTCTATCCAGGACAGAATTGAAGTGGCAGCAGATTAAGCATGTTTGACCAGACATCCTTTGCCCTAGACACATCCTCTAGCTTTTCCTGGGGCATCCTGGCATCCCCTTTTGGGCCAGAGGTGATTTTCTGGGTTTACCCTGGGTTCTTGTCCCAGTTATGCTCATTTCCAGATTACATCCAGGAGGTAACATTATCTGATGTCTGAATCACCTAAACTATGGAACTTTACAAAGAAACAATGGTTGTACTCCTAGATCCTTCTGGATGTCTGAGTTTGAGCCCAAACACCATTCTAAGGAAACTAATTTCAGACCCTTGTATCCGTGATCTCTTTAATTCAATCAGAACCCAAAGCCACTGGCAATACCTGAGCCTTGGGATGTTGATTGACTGGTAAATCAGGAGCTTACCCTCTAGGCCCCTACTTGTAGATTCACAACCTTATCAGGCTTGAGGGGTTAGAACAAGAGCGATCCAAGACCCGTAAGGAGTGGCAACCACAGAATGAAATCAACTGCTTCGTTTAGGGTAACTGGGTTCTTCTCCTATAACCAGGACCAGGAAGGGGACTCGTCCCAAGGCAAAACTATCCTGGGATGAGGGTCAGTTTAAGAGTGATTCAAGAACCCTTATGGAGTGGGAACTTCTGAATGAAACCACCTTGCCTCGATTAGGGAAACTGGGTTCATCTCCTGAAGCCAAATTGTTCCCTGGGATATGGTCAGAATGAGACTTATGGAAGAACCGTTATTGAAAATGTACTGGCTTGGATTAGAGAAAGTCAGGATCATCTCCTGAAGCCAGGCCTGGGAGGGCAGCTTCGATATTCCCATGGGAATATGGCTGCAAAACCTGGCTAAACAAACCTGATAAAGGTAAAAGTGTGCACGACCAAAATGTTGGGAAAAATATCTCATTGCACAGGAGAACTACAGTAAGTTTAATCAACCAACATTCAGTAAGTTGAAAGTTTCACCAGGAAGTCAGAATGCTAAAACTATTTTTAGCAATGAGACCCTGTTCCAAAATATCAGCAAACCAGTTCAAAGTTTTTAATACCACTTGATGGCCAAAAATACAAAAATAACATCCAAGCTGTAATAAGATGGTTTTATCCTGTAAGGGAAATTCTTTCCTAAAACAGATTTTCCATCCAGATTTTTGGCGGTTCAGTCAGTCATGATCAGAAGCAATATTTGCAGAGTTGCAGACCAAAGGCCCAAAACTGACATCATGACATGCTCAGAGGGAGATTCCTGCTGCAGATCTGCTGGCAATGACAAAAGGTTGTGTATTTGCAAATCCAGTTCTATTTTGATGTGGAAGTTCAATTCAACAGACTGCTTTGAAATCATGGTTGGCTGGAAGCAACAGCAAACCAACTGGCACCCTCTGCTCCTTGCTTGGCATGACACATTCAGCATAAACAGTGTGTTTCAATGCAGACTGTGGCTGCCTGAGGACTGACACCTTGCTGTGTATGTGTCTGTAAGGGAAAGAGGGATGGATTTAGCCTTACTATTTGGGGTTTTAGTGTGTGGAAGGGAATGTGTGGTCATTGTCACTGTCTTTTAGTCAGAGGCAGCTATGACCAACCAAAAAGGTGCTTTTGCCTCCATCCAGCCTTCTAGACGTTCATATGGAAATAACAAGATTAAAAACAATGGCAGCCATAAGAG
Organism: Anoplopoma fimbria; assembly: GCF_027596085.1. Taxonomy (NCBI): domain Eukaryota; kingdom Metazoa; phylum Chordata; class Actinopteri; order Perciformes; family Anoplopomatidae; genus Anoplopoma; species Anoplopoma fimbria. The sequence continues at coordinate 22,253,332 of NC_072466.1, read as the reverse complement.
GAACCTCAACACTAACGTGAAAGACTACAAGGTCCACTTGAATTATTTAAAATCTTGTTTAAATGATTCATTGGTATTTTAAACCCACTCAGCATGGGTTAATTTTCGGAACAACCATTCCTCATCAACCTCTTTTACACAATTTAGAATAAAGCCAGTGCCAGACACTAAGCCTCATATACATGCAGCCGATTGAGATTTGAACAATGCTGGACTTCATGCAATCTGTCGGTTTCCCAGCAATAACCAAAAGACATAATGATATAATAACAATGATCATTTTAGTAACCAATATTTAACCGTTTAAAATCGGACCGCGGGAGATTGTTGTTTGGATGATCCTGTTTAAATCGATCTAAAACAAAATAACATAATAGAAACAGTATTTATTCATTATTTGCATTGGAAAGCTTTGGCTTCATCCTTCATGTCATCAGGTTGTATGCTCGTAATGATACTTATGTTTCCACATTTGATTTTGTAAAATCTTATTTAAAAAAAGCTTTTATTTATGTCAATTTTAATTATTTGATCAATTATCATGATTCATTGACTTGCATAACCTTTTATCTTGGGTTATATGCTACAGATTTTAGGGATATGAAGCATTTGAAGAAAGTACATAACAATAAGCCAAAATACTTCTGTTTAAGGGGTAAATAACCATATGTTAGGGAAGCAAAAAAAATGCTTGCTTATTTTCAGAAGGGCTAAAGGAAAACAGTTTTCAATGTTCCACTGTTGCTACCATAAACCTGTAAAACAACACTGCACATACACTGTATTTTAATATCTGTTTTATCCATCCTGGACTTCATAAAGAGCATCAAAACATCCCCTCTCCTGCAGACTACCCAGAGGTCACTGGCTGTCCATGTGCTGGGGAATTGGCTTGTGTTTTAATCGCTAACACGCTCCAGTCAGTGTCGGCCTGTATCTGTGCTGAACACCTTGGCAGGGGGAGACAGCTGGAGAGGGTACTTTCCCTGATTCTAATAAACACTGCCGGCACAGTTAACCCCTTCCTTCACTGTGCCTGTGAGATCAAATGAAACAAAGCTCTCCCTTCTAGAAAATTCTCTACGCACATTTCTGCTGTCAGGACTTTCTGCGAGGCACCAAAGCCAAGTGATAAGCACATGTGCCGCTACAGCTAATTATTTGATAGAATATCAACTGAGCATATGCCTCAAATATGGTCCATAAACATTATGCTGCGGTGACAATACAGCAGGACAGAATTTGCGTTTGTCAATTGTAGGAGTTACATTACCATGAACATGTGGATTCCAACCTTACAGGCTGTTAGTGAGACAATGTTGTGAAGGTTCATCTTTGTTTCATCTCTACAAATTACAGGTCACCAAAGGCAGTCAGTAAGCATAAAAACTTGTGGCCAGTGTGTAGCATTTTAGGGGATCTTTTTGCAGAAATGGAATACAATATTCATAACTATGTTTTCAGTGTATAATCGGCTGAAAGTAAGAATCCTTATTTTTTGTGAGCTTCGAATGGGCCTTTCATATTTACAAATTTAAAAGATGCTAATATAATTAATAACTCAAAATTATAAATTGTAAGCCTATTTATGTTTGTTAAAGGTGAAGGAAGTGGCACTCAACTTAAGCTATAAGACACTTCATTTAGGATGCCTTCCAACTTAGAAAAGCAGGGAAAATGTCAAAACCTGATATTTAAAAATGAACTCTTATAATTTCAAAGTAGCCACAGAGTTTTTGACATAGTGTACAGTGACCGATATGCAAACAAATCACATGATCAAGTTTTTTATGAATATAATAAGTATTGATCTATAAACTCACAAACTATTAAACAGACAAATAAATGGAAACATGAGGAGTAGAATGAATGAAGTCAACATGGATGAATTAATGAGTACAATAAATAATGATGAACCACGACATGACCAGGTTGAATGAGTGACTCATATCATTGATAAATGTTTGCCAATTAAATTTGTCGTTTGACGTTTATCAAATCAGTTCAGTTCAAAAGATGAATGCACCGGTGCAAAAAATTGCAGGAGGAACAATTCACACTATATATGTCAGAAAAGTGCTAAATGCCACCAAATCAGCAATACTACCATTACGTGGCTATTCCTACCTTGGTATCATGACAAGAGTATGAACATCTAAGGTAGACCTGTTTACACGTATCAATCAGAATAATAAAGACTTTCACAAATTAGATATATGTATTCCTGTTTAATTACACCGACCTGCTTAGCATCAGTGCTGCTATTCCTTTGGCACTACTGTCAGTTAGACATATATGAAAGTTGAAGGTGGGTTTCTCCAACTGTCTTTACATGGAAGAAAAATCTATGCAAATCCCGTTGATTCTTAATCCATAAATCCTCAGAGACTTTACCTTGTCAATTGTGATTACTTGGCCCAGAGACTCAATACATACCCACAATGAAAAAGCTGGAACAGTGATTCGTTTGATGTTGAAAGCAATGGCTTTATGTTAGGGAAACCTTATCATCCCTCATCAAGCCACATCTTAAGGAAATTAAAAATGGGATAAGACCTGCACTGCTTTTTGTAAAAATGCCCCCAGTCTCTTGTAACATCACCTGTGACAAAGCTTATGAATAAGACAGCAAAAAAAAAATGCACACTTTTTCCAGCCAAACATCGGCAATTATCTGTCATTATTTGAATGTGAAGAGCTAGTAAGGTGACAGTTATAATAAGATGAAAGAAGAGGGAAAAGGAGGGATGACGAGGATCTATTGCACAGTCCTACAGTGTACGCACAGTGCAGCGGAACAGTAAAAAACAGTGGAGTCAGAATGATGGATGAGGAGCCAGCGGGGGTTAATGAACATGTGGATCGATGCAGAGCCAACCCTGCTATACACTGAACGCCACCTCCATTACAGCCTCCGGTGCCTGGTGCCAGAAAGCCCTGTTGACTGTTTGCTTCATTGAGATTAAGATCAATTTGTATCACCTATGCACTTCTTCCCCCTGATGTCTTACTAGGGCACCTTGAGCCCGAGCTATTTCCTCGTTTGTACAGTTCAGAGGAGCAGGGGTAGGAAAATTCCTGCGGCTCTACATGTTAAATGCTAAGTAGAACCATGAGGGCATGAATTCACTTATTTTTGTATTGTCGTTAACAGGCGTGTCTTCACCTTTAACATGGCCCTATTATGCTTTTCCACTTTTTCCCTCTTCTTTAGTGTGTTATATATATTTTTGTACATTTAAAAGGTCCGTAGAGTGTAAAACCTGAAGTCCACGCCTAAAAGGAGTTACCCCCCCCCTCAGAATCACTGCTCCTGAGCTGCCTGAAACGGCTCCATTGAATTCTCTCCTTCACTTCTGTAACTTTATGAGGTCATAATGTTACTGAAGTCACGTAAAACTCCTTCCGGCTAGTTTGGCCCTCAAACAATAAAAGAGAGAGACGGAGCTGAAGCCAGCTTTGAATACAGCCAGTAACGCTTGTAACAAGAACATTAAGTGGAAACCTCAATGTACTTCATCTTTATTTCATTGCTGTTATTAAGACATGAATTATCCAGATGAAGATTGTACAAACTTTGAGTGCCCTCCCCACATGAAAAGCATTACTGGCTGTAACTGAAGTGGTTTGTTCTTCTGTCTCCAGTTAATTATTTCACTCTTGATCTCTTTATCTATTTTTGCGTTCGCATCCCGTGCTGTCAACCTCGTCTCCTAGAAAAGCTTGATCCACCTCAGGTTGTTTCTCTCACCCTAGCAGGAAATTTCAGCCTCTCCACACGCAACTTCAATTTCTTTTTATCACTCCTGTCGTCCTTTGATCTCGCCTCCATCTGCATTGCTGCCCAGCTTTGCATCTGCCTATTCCTTCCTTTTCATGTCTGATCATCATTTTGTATTCTACTGCAGTCATCTATCCAGCAGTCCAATCTGCCCTGGTCTGAACTCCCAATAAACAAAATCCGTAGTCTCTCTGGTCCGTCCTCCCTTTTCCTCTCCATCAAACCATCACTTGTCCTGCAGCAGACACTGCCTCCTCCCCGTTACCTCCATCTTCCTATGACTTAGACTTGACCAATCTATCCCCAGCAGACCTCCACAATAGATATTTGGGGCGTTACAGATCCCGAGAACAAGCTCAGGCCTCCGGGTAGGTGGAGGAAAGTAGCACAGAGGGTGCTTGGGTAAATACCTGTCTCAGTTTCAATCTTTCTTCCACACTTTCACATCTGTATCTGAAGCCAAATCAACCTCATGGAATTTGAAAATCTGATCCCTCACACCTCATATCTCTTCTCAGCGCATTGCTTCAAATTCTTTCTCCACTGTCCCACACCCTCCCTCCTGCACCTAGCAACTCATGCTCCGTCACCAGAACACCATGGCGACAGTAACAGACGAGGGAGAGTGACTGTTGTTGAGCGTGAATGATTATTCACACGACACCTCTGTTGAATCCGGGAATGCCCTGTACTTGTCGAAATCTCAGTTTGATGCACAGTCACGCTCGGCGACGGGAGCGGCGCCAAGTGAGACGCTAGCTGAGCAGCTACCCTTCCGATTCCATCCTGAACAGTGTGTAAAATCATCATGTTTGATGTCACCTCAGCACTTGCTTTGTGTGAGTTAATTTATGTGGATAAAGGGAAGGGAGGTCAATTGGCAATGGATCATTTACTCAATGCTAAGGTTGGTTATGTTCTTCAAAATATTTTTTGTTTAATTTGGTAAAATTCTATTTAGGACCCGGCAGCAATCAATGAAACCAGTGTTCTGACAAAAAAATAAAAAAATAATCTGGTATCTATAGCTGTTGATAGACTGCAATAAGCCCGTCCAATTGTTTATTCAGCCCAAATGTAATGATCGGACGGGCTTCCTGCCTGCCTGTCGAAGAGATGGGCTGTCAAGTGTTGACAATTTAGCCACTTTTTCGCTTGATTTAGCAACTTTTGCAAAGACGATAGCTAGCATCACTAGCTCCAAAAGTTCAAAAGAGTTGACAACACTCAGCTTGGTTTTTCCTTTTAATATTTTTTTAAGATGGAGCATACTCTTGCTAGTTTCTCAAGATAAACAACCCTAGCTTTAAGTAAAAGTAATGATAAGTGAAAACATTTTCATAAGTAGTACCTTTTGAAAGTAATCAAATGACGACAAACCAGACCCCTCTGATCCTGGTGGTTTGGGAATATTGGGGAAGTAGCCCACTTTGCTTTGTGCTTTGTGGTTAATTCAGCCGTACTTGTTGCTTCATCCGTGTGGAATACACTTTCATACCTCACCGCACCTTACATGCACTAAATAGCACTGACACATAATATAATGGAAACCCCAACTGGGAGTGTAAATGATACTTTGACATCCCGCCCTCTGTAGCGCTGCCAGGACAGACCTCTGCATCATATCTGCACCACGGGGCTTTCCCATCTGTCAGAGGAGCTCCGGAGGAGTGTGTGGCTCACTCCCAGCTTTAATGGCACTTAGAGCACATTAGGGGCTGTGTTTACATGGATGGAGAGTCGCTGAGGCGCTGAGCCGTAAGAGCTCAGGGGGGAGGTCAGAGTTCACCTTGTATGTTAATTAAAATGGCTTTCATAATCGCTCACGTGAGTGCTCCCACGGGTGACTGACGGTAGTGTTGTATTTTAAGTGATGAACAGAAAAATTCTGCCAATTGCTGCGTCTTGTTTGAAATGAACCGTCAACCACTTATGCTTATCATCAACATTAAATGTATTGATTTGAATGGACAAATACGTCTTAAACTGCTCCTCAGGGATGGGTTAAATGCAGAAGGAAAATTTTGTGTATATATGTATCTATGTATGTATATGACCAATAAAGCTGATAATCATTCATTCATTAAACAGCTAATCACTTGAGGAGTAACAGTCTTAAACCTGTCAGATAGAGTGGATGGACGGAAAGAAAGAAGGCATAACACATTTGAATTCATACACTCAGGGGGTTTTGCTCCTAGAGGCTTACTTGATCTGGTCTGACCATAAGCTTATGTTGTCTAATGGCAGCTAATGTTAGAAAACCGTAAATACCGATGTATAAAATATATAAATTTGGTTCAGTAAACTGATATTGTGAGACGTTTTATACTACAGCTAAGCGAAACCTGCTCGCTGCGATGACAATGATGGTGCAGTTATGGAAATTTTGCTGTAAACCTCACTGACTAGACTACACAAAGTCTGAAAGTGATCTGGCATGCAGTTGGCATAGTATTGCGAGCAACCGTAATTGAAAGTAGCATGGTATAATGACGGTGTTGTTCGTGTCCTGTGTGAAACCAAAGCCAACGTTGACTTGAGGCTACTTACATACTGTTACTTAAGAAAGTCAGCTAAGGGCGGTTGTTATTTATTTGTTCTTCCTTTATATTTTCGCATTACATTGTTGCGTTTCGTTGTTGCGCTTCGTTGTTGCGCTTCGTTGTTACGTTGTTGCGTTACATTGTTGCGTTATATTGTTGCGTTACGTTTCTAATTTACATTTCTGCAAGTGTGATACAAGGCTGATATGAAACATGTATTTTAGTTTCTGAAACTTTAGTTTTGTGGTTTGCAGAAATCGACAATGCCAACATTTTTTGTGGTTTATGGGTTGAATGTAGGAATGATTAACTCTTCCGTTCTCTTTCACCCCAGTGAAACATTATTTCATCTTAATTCATTTGTAAACCTCTGACTTAAAACGGCTCATTTGTGTTTCAGCAAGATTTCCACTCTTCAAAACTTTCTGTACATTCAACATATAACCCACACATCTGTGTTCCCTTAAGTCATAATATTTTGAGAGAAAAAATCTGTGATATTATGAGGATAAAGTCACAATATCTTATTAAAAGATCCACGTGGATCTTGGAGATGTAGCCTCCGCAAGGGCACGTCAGAATGATCAAATTAATAACTTTACCACAAAGATAATGCAAATGAGTTCGCTCAAATATGGGTAGGCACTACTCCCAAAATAACCATACGCAAACATAAGCCATTGTTTTTTTCCTCAATGCGACCTGTCCTTACTTCACACCTGAGCTCGACGTGAGTCCAGGTATGGTCAGAGAGAAAAGAGATTCATGATAAAAGATATTCCAAAGAAAGCCAAAATGTCCTCCCTTTTTTCCTTAGAAGGGTCTAAACTGAATGGCCTCACATGAGGGTAAACAAGTAATCAGTTATGTCCTTTAAAACAAATTAACAAGAGATATATCAGCACCCTAAAATGGGTGTAGAGGTAGATAAGGAGCCAATTAACTTGGCAGTATATGGTTTGATTTATTATGTCCAATTAATGACAGAAGTTCATCTGAGTGCAGTCATTTGTCATTCCCTGACTTCCATGACTGAGGCGCTGATGGTACCTGCTGACAAGTCCGGTAATATGTTTGAGTCAGAGCAGTTCATTACTCATTTTCTCCCATTGTCTTTTCTCTGTGGCCTGGCTGTTTCATGGCCTTTTTATGTTCATTTACTCACTGACTCACTTCATTTATAGCTTGATTTTTACCCTGGGTATTTGTTCTGTTTAGCGGCGAACTGCTGGTCGATGCATTGCAATGTAACCTTTTGGTCTTGAAATTTGAGAAACTCTAATTACAGTTGCAGTTTACATCCATATCTATAATTAGCTTATTAATTATTGTGCCTAATTTGAAGAAAATTCCTTTAAGCTGTTTCTGATATATATCGCGTTCACAAGATGTTCGGACGGACGGACAAACCAAAAACATAATGCTCCAACCACTGGTGTCGCCCACTGCAAAGGCATAAAAAAAGACTGATGGAAAGATGGATACTTGACGAAGTGGCTGATAGAAGTGAAAGAGTTAAGTCCTTTGCTCAACGAGTCTGTATAAATTCATCACTTACAGAAACCCTGCACACTCTGATGTATTTCATAATTCTATTTGTTGCAAAGTTTTGCGATACGAATTAAAACCAAATAACTAACATTGCGGGGGTGCAATGGATAGCGTTAGTCCCAAACGGGGCCAAAGGATGAATGACATTAGCAACAAGCTACCTTTTAGCTACCTACCGTTCAATCACCATTGTCTATTATTACTACATCTTTGTTTTGGGACCATCCCCTATTCCAAGCTGTTCTTCAATCACCTGCCACAATCTCATTTTAAGTTACACATCTCTGTACTCTTTATACTTTCTGTGAAGTGAAGTACTTATCAGATGCCATTATGCATGATGACATTTGCATCCACGGTGGCTCTGAGTGGTCAAAAAACTCTGACGGATAGCAGTCGAAGAAATCTAAATCTGTTCCGACAAACGTTTCAGAGTCGTTGTGTAACCGTGATCGACAAAACTTGAGATCAAATGCATTTTGAACACTTTGGATGAGAAATATAGACTTTATGTGCAGAGATCTTTACATCCAGAATGTCCTGGCAGCATTTAGCTAGTGGCTGGTGTGAACGTGCAGCCTTGGCTCTGCCTAACGCTTCCACCCTCAGCCATCTCCTTAAATATGTTTTCTCACAGGCTTATTGCAGTTTGTTGCACGTCTGTTTGTCACCCCGAAATGGGAATCAGCGGAGGAGGCATCTCTGTCGTTTTTTGCCGTCTTAAGCAGAATGCCAAATGAAGCCTGGTGCGATGTGTGGATTATTGCTGAAGCTACAGAAATAGCGTGTTCCCATTGTGATCCTTCCAACCAGTTATGAATTTATATCCCTGACTGAATTGAAGGAGGTGTCATGGTTTCTGTCCCTCTATGATATCTCTCTGAATTGGCGTAGTAGTTGCTAGCATCATAAAGGTGCTATCATTTGGGTTTTTTGCTTTTTGCAGTGGGCATACAAAACCCGTCATTGTACAACTGTACTATCATGGGTGTCTGCATTCTCACCGCCCTGGCCTCTTTCTTTCCGCTCTGTGAGCAGACACATGGGTCCACTGTCTGACGGAAGGGCAGACCCAAATATTGGCCGTGATTGCCGGAGGATCAGTCATCCCAAGTGCATCAGGTCTGTCGCCGTTTCCATGCAAAAAAAAAAAGGCAGATTGGGGACAATAGGCTGGAAGACCTGACCCAAATCTGTCTCTACATAAGGCCCCCCTTCTGCATGATGGAGATGTGGCTCAGGGAGCAAATAATTAGATTATTCAAATGTAATAACGCAGTCGATCACATCAGGCGCTGGTGTATAGCTGAGCTGTGGGTTGATTAAAGGCAGAGGGAGCAGAGCAGGAGGGATGAGAGGAGAGGAGGGGGAAGGAGGAGGTTTCACTTAAAATATTTTCCCTAATTGATGTGGAAGGAAGGCCGTTTAATTTATCTAGGATGCTGCACAGGGCTGCAATCCTTTCTGCATATGGTGAATTGGGTCAGCAAAGCACAGCCAAATACGAGGAAGACGATGGATGCATACAGGAGCTGAAGATACAGGTGCGCACCTGTCGTATCACTGATGGAAAGATCTGCCAAATTCTAATCCTGCCAGTGTTTAACAGCGTGAGAGAGGCTATTCTGGCACTGTTACACACATGTCACACCTGTCCATCCGCAGGGTTATTACACACACAGGGGAAGATGCTGAGGTACTCACGTGCCATATTGCGAAGAAGATCAGGGACACGCAGAGGACCAGAGACAGCATGTAGCAGAAGGCAGCAAAAGTGAACATAATTGAAAGGGGGAACGGAGGATAATGTCCCAAAGAAGCGCGATCCCGCTGACAAACATCTAAAACAACAACAACAACAACAGGGAGGAGGAGGAGGAGGAGGAGGAGGACGGGGAGGGAGACAGGGGAAAGTTCTCACGGTGCCATGAGACGCCGATGCGGTGCCGGCACCATGACTTCACCTCCTTTACCAACGCTTTGCAACAAATTGTTCTGCAGGAAAAAGAGCTCCTCTCCAGAAGGACCGAGCGTCCACGCAGCAGCAGCAGCGGTGATGGCGATGAGCTGGTCTCAGATCAGGTGTAATCATAGAGACAGTATCATGCGAGGAGGTGTGAGCGCTAAACCGTGCAGGTAATCCATCCAGCAAGCAGCAGCTCGGCAGAGGGGACTCTGCATGTGTGTCTGTGCTGAGGGTGGTGGTGAGGGTGGTGGTGGTGAGGGTGGTGTTATGAGGAGAGCCCCCCCCGACACATCGTGCCACAAGGAAAAAAAAGTGTTTTCTCTCCCTGAACAGGTGGATTCAGCAGAGCTTGTTATAGACTGTGACTGTTCTCTGTTCTCTCAGTGAAGGTCGAATCCCAAATCATTTGAGTGTTTGGAACCTAATTGCGCATGTTTCTGTGAATGAGTGATGGCTACACCCTGTTAGAAAGACAACCCTCTCTTTTTTATTTTTTCACAATTTAACCTGATCAGTACCACGTGATTTGCAATGTAAAAAAAAAATGATTAGATTGGCCATTTATCCATTATACTTTAAATGCCTCAGAGGGAAAGAAGACAGTCCAGAATATGATCCACACTCCCAGAAGACAATTAACGCAAAGAAAACGATAATTTGGGGGAAAATAAATAGAGTTTCATTGATGATTTCGTTCAAGCCATGCAGTACCTTTAAACTATGATGCTGGCGCCACCGTGTGACGCTTTTGTATATTGCAAGTGCCATGGAGCAATAGTCCCCTAGGCATAATACACCGAGGGGAACTTATGCAAAACCTCTGCAAAAATAAACAACCCCCATTGAGTTCCATCTTATCCTTGTGAGCAGCTGTGCAGTCAGAATATCACTGACTATTGCAGTGTGTTTTTAATAAGGGGGTTGAAAGCATCTGACTTCAGACATAAGGATAAGTAACACAGGTAGAACTAGAAAATGTATTTCCTTCAGAACATACATGTGAATCCTGGCAGCTGACATCAATTTGCAAGGCATTGCTGAAAATACAGAATCCTTAAAGCATTGCACTGCACTGCTGAAAGACTGAATTGTAATACCGTGCAATTAATAAACTTGTTTTACAGAAAGGCTGGATAATCCCTCAAAACTATAAATTGTTAGACAAAAGTAGTCTTTGGCTGAAATAAACCTTTAAAGTTATAAGTACAGTACGTGGACACAAAGTAGTATTGGGGCAGGATTAATCTTTAAAACTCTAATTAGTTTACTGAAAATACATTATTTCGGTGGAATTAACCTTTAAAAATATAAGCCATTAGACAGAAAGTATAGTATTTAGATAGAAGGAACCTTTAAAACTATAGGTCAAAAGAGAGAATGTATAGTAATCGGGTGGAATGAAACTTTAAAACTATAAGTTGTAAGAGAGAAAGAATAGTATTTGGGTTGAAAACAAGCCTCATGTTTGATTATACAAGGGCCTTTTATTTTGAAATATAGAAAACAGCTTCTTCATGTTCTATGTTAAGAGCAGTTACCTTCTGGGGCTTTCATTTATTATAGGCCCATGCATAGATTACTTTAAGCAATCAGTGAGAGTGAGGGGGGGGGGGAAAGATAAAAACGGCCTCATCCTCAGCTTTCTGTAACGAAACAGTTACTCTATTGCACTCTTTTCTTTTTCATTCTTGGGACAGACAGAAGCCCCTCTAGTCTCAATTCAATTCAATTACAATCTGTACACATGCGACATCCTCTGTCCTTAGACCCTCACCTCCTCTGTCCTTAGACCCTCACATCCTCTGTCCTTAGACCCTCACATCCTCTGTCCTTTACCCTCAATCCTCTGTCCTTAGACCCTCACATCCTCTGTCCTTAGACCCTCACATCCTCTGTCCTTAGACCCTCACATCCTCTGTCCTTACACCCTCACATCCTCTGTCCTTAGACCCTCACATCCTCTGTCCTTAGACCCTCACATCCTCTGTCCTTACACCCTCACCTCCTCTGTCCTTAGACCCTCACATCCTCTGTCCTTACACCCTCACATCCTCTGTCCTTCCCTCACATCCTCTGTCCTTCCCTCACCATTCACAGGAAAAACTCCCCTAAAAAACCCCTTTAACAGGGAGAAAAAAGGAAGAAACCTCTGGGAGAACGACAGAGGAGGGATCCTTCTCCCAGGATGGACAGAATGCAATAGATGTCATGTGTACAGAATGAGCAGCATAACAGTTCTTAGATACAACACATTCAATGTATATGACATAAATGATTCATATAATAAGACTACTTATAATAACAGCAGCAATTATTATAGTAGAATTATAATTATGAAAATAGGGATAGTAATGTGACTAATAATAATAATGGAAGTAGCAGTGGGTGTCAGTCGGCTCACAGCAGGAGCACGACTACGGTCCAGGTACCACAACGATTCATGGAAACCTGCAGAACGAGAAAGCAAAAGGGCTTCAGGGTGGAAGTAAAGCTAAAATGCTTAATGGTACAGGTAATACTAATAGTAATGTGACTAGTAATAATAATGGTGATAGCAGTCGGTGTCAGCAGGGCCTCAGTAGGGGGCACGATGACAGTCCAAATATAACCCCGATTCCTGGGAACCTGCGAGGCGAGAAAGCACAAGAACTCCGGGGAAGAAGCAAAATCAGTAATGTGCATAAATAGGAGATTAATACATAAAGAAGGAGGGAGAGAAGAGGAGAGAGGAGCTCAGTGTATCCTAGGTAGTCCCCCGGCTGTCTAGGCATATAGCAGCATATCTAGGGGCTGGACCAAGGGAACCTGAACCAGCCCTAACTATAAACCTGAACCAGCCCTAACTATAAGCGCTATCAAAAAGGAAGGTCTTAAGCCTGCTCTTGAAAGTGGTGAGTGTGTCTGCCCCCCGGACTGAAACTGGAACCTGGTTCCACAGAAGAGGAGCCTGATAACTGAAGGCTCTGGCTCCCATCCTACTTTTATATACTCTAGGAACCACAAGTAACCCTGCATTGATGGAGCGCAGCTCTCTAGTTGGGTAATATGGAACTATAAGTTCCTTAAGATAAGACGGTGCCTGACCAGTTAGAGCTTTGTAGGTAAGTAAAATAATTTTAAATTCTATTCTTGATTTAACTGGAGCTAATACTGGAGTAATATGATCTCTTTTCTTAGTTTTTGTTAGAACACGTGCTGCAGCATTCTGGATCAACTGTAAAGATCTAAGAGCAAAGAATCCTGATTGGACTAAAGTACAAGGTTTGAGGAGATGAGAAAGTTAGGAAGGGGGCGTGTCATTTAAAGTCCTATCTGACACGGACGGGAAGCAAATGAAGGAAAAGCTAGAGCTGTTGGAAAAAGCCCTTTCATAGCAGTCATTCAAAGACATGCGGTAACAGGGTAATCACAGGTTTGATTAATAACATTTATTATGACCATGATATAAATTGAGGCCCTGGTGTTGTCTATATTGGTTCCCTGGAATGACCGTGACACACAAATAGAACACTAATAATGTGTGAAAGATGTGGAATATTGAAGGGTTTGAGTGGAGTATTTTGCTGACGGCATCAATAAGCAGAGAAAAGTGGGTGTATGTGTGTCACACTGCACTAATGCATCTCATCTCAATCACCTGTGTCTGTTAAGCAGCAATTAAAGGTTGCCGTGGTGATGTTAACTGCTAAGTAACTCCTTCTTAATACAGGCCATTGTATGGAATTTAAGCTTAGGCAAACCTCTCATACCCCTGCTTCCCAGGCAAAAAAAATGTAATTCAATCGTGTTTAAGAGTGATGACCTTCTGTGGGATATATTGTGTGGAAATGTTTATTTGAATTCTCAAAAAATGTGCGATTAGGTTAGAAAACTGGTACTGTTTGCTTTTCTCCAGGTCGGCATATATGCATTAAAGTTAGTGTATTTGCTAGGTCTTAAGAGAATGATGTTTTGTTGTATGCAAGTATACTGTCAATAAAGTTGAAGTGATGGAACATGTGGCACTGTCTACTAATCCATCCATCATTGGGCGAAGTAGGCTGGTAGGCTACTGTAATAATATTAAAATGATTATAATTCATTTAAGATGCACTTTCCAGAAGCAGGAAAATAAACAGACAGCAGATAAGGACCTTTAAAACAACAGCTGGTAGGAAGAGCAGCACACAGCCTTCAGTAGACACTTAAAGTGGTATTGTGGCCTATGCAGTAACAATTGTTAGGTCCTCTGAGACAGATATGCCATTATAGGTCGTTATGGCTGTAATTTACTTTCTATGGGAAGAGACGGCTTAAACGATGGTGCATGTTTTGTTATCAGTTTATTTTTTGGCAGCCTGCCAGGGTCGATATAACCACGAAGAAACTGAAAAGACAGTTTGTGTATACCACACCTAAGCGCGCCTTTTATTTTGAAAGATGTGTTTCAAATATGTGATCTAATTTGCCTAAACTTGACATTTGCACCTTGTCGCCTATAGCAACAATTTGTGACAGCTACGGCTACTTCTTTTGACTAAACTGCAGTGTTATCACCTACATAACAAATGCATATCACTGGGTGATAAAATTAAATAAAAAATAATCTGCTGAGTAATGAGTGATACTTGTAATTTCTTGGGATGATTTCAAAACACAAGGGAAATGTTAAAAAAGGGCAAATTGGACACCGGACAACACATTGGGATATATATAGTATACTGGAAAATAAAGATTCCATCAAGCACAAAGGGCCACAAAGGGCATCATTTATGGATTCCCATTTTCTCCACAGCATGACAAGCGCTCAATAAAATAATAACAGAAAGAAGACAGAACTCAAAAATTGCCGTCTTTATTCCTTTCAGAGCATCTTCCTTTGAGAGCTTTGTAGTCTCGACACTCGTCACTCAGACCTCCTGTGATGTTACAGGAAATCGCTGCAGTGCAGCTTCTCATTCTTAAGCAGGTAAGAGCCTTTTCAACCTCATCACCCACACACACTTCTGCTAAGTCACTCCAGGACTCCAAACCACTCCGCTGTCACAGTGTTATTCTTCTTCTCTCCTAATACATGCAGCGAAGTGACAGCACCGACGGCCACTTTGTGAGGGGGTCAAGAAGACCATTGTGTCCGAGTATCAGTGAGAGACAGACAAAGGTGAAGACGGACAGACTGGTGGAGGAGTCGGTGATGGGGCGGATAACTGCTGCGCCTGTTTGGTTTTATTTTTTTTTGTCTAAAACTTTCTGATACTGCATCTGAGTTCAAGTGGCAATACACTTGATCCACTATAGATATTCAGTTCATGTGCACAAAATAAATAAGAATCGTTTTGCAACACATTCATATTATATCTATTAGACTCTAAACTGGACCACATTTTTTTAAATGAACATCGTGCTGTATAGAAGAAGACTTGAAACTAGAGATTGAGACCATAAACTCATGTTTACAATGTTTACTGAGGGAATAAATCAAGTTAGAAGTAGAGTCATTTTCTCATAGACTTCTATACAATCAGAAGAGTCGCCCCCTGATGGTCATTAGAGAGAATACAACTTTTAAGACACTTCCACATCGGCTTCACTGGGCAGAACCGGAGTTTACCGCCTGCTTAAAATTAAAATGTGATGTTCTGTGTTCTGCAGTTACATGATATGCAACTGACCCCCTAAAAAAGATGTTTCTCAAACTTTTTGAATTCTTTTTTTTTTTAGCCAACCACCTTGACCAAAACAAAAAACTTGGCTTCCTGGTAACACTGAGCAACCTTTATCATGATCGTGATTTTGTAGTTGCAGCAGTTTACGGTAGATGCGTTAAAAAAAAAAAGAATATTTAATATAAAATGCGGATTATCAAACTCGCATTTACCTTTTATTTTATTTCATTTATTGTAGCATAATTACTTTTGGAAATATGCATGACTGATACTTTTTTAATTAACTTTTAAATTTAAAATCTCACAAACCTCCTGCAGTATTCCCACTGGGGTACTGGTACCCCAATTTGACCCCAAACTCCTGCAGTGCTGAAAGTTTGCTCAGCCGAGTAGTGTGAATGAAGGAACGTTCATTCTAAAATAACTTGTCAGGGTTGTTCCCACACCGGTGTTTGTGAGCAGTGGACCGTGAGTATCAGCTGCCTTGGGGACTCGTTTTTAGCACTGACAAGCTATATGTGTCAGAGTTGGCCTTTTTACAGCTCTTTGTGAAAGCAGCATTGCCAGGAATTGGCATAGGCACTGATTTTTGTTTTTTGTTAAGAACGGGACCAAGGCCATAATGTGCTCAATCCCCAGCAGGCATTTTACAAATGGTGTTGCATAGCAACTAATAATCCTTTTTGTCCAATCAAGAAGTGTTTTCTGCACCGTTTTACTAATGGCTATTAATCCCAGGGAGAGCTTTACTGACCATTAGTCCAGAGGAGAAGCTGTTTGATATGCATTTACAGATGGTACTAGTCACACCTGGGAGCTCTTTAGTGAAAGTGTTGGTCAATACTCAGCATCATGGTGGCAACTGGTTGTTCCCAGTCTGTAAAGGGATTTGAACATATCCTAGGTCAGTTCACAGTAGGCTTGCAGGGGTAGTAGGTGTTACACAGTGATAAGGAATACACCAATTATTAACTAATATTAACTGCCCACCGCCCCTACCGTTGTTTTTTGCTATTTATAGAAATAAAACTAATCTAGTTCATTTTTGCATATCAGCAATATGTTCAGATTATTGTATTTGATCGTGTGACATGTGGAACTTTTACAAGATGACTTGGAGACATTTCTCCAGCAGATGGTGCAATTTCCCTTTTTTTGCATTGAACTGGAGAAGAGCTGAAGTAAAGGATGTGAGTTTTCATAACAAATGAATGTTATGTGACACTTACACAGTCACATTACTAAGACTGAACTGATCCTTTTTTCAGCATTATGTTACATATCATGGCAGATCTTCATTCAGCAGCCTGTAAATTTACAGTCAACTTTTTTCCTCTTTTTCCCTTATTGTGTTACTAAAGATTGGGTGGCTGTTCTTGTATTCGTTCTTTATATTTAAATGCAAAAACACTCACAATCTTAAGATAGTAGTTCAAAATGTTGGGAAACACACCTATTCACTTTGTTGCCAAGATCCACCAGGAGATTTCATTTCCTGCTTTCTGTGAATCTTCATATAGCATCAACGTTTCTCATTTAATGTTATCTCTGCTGAGTCAGCAAACATGTAGGCATGGTTAACCCCTCTTTCCTCTTTTGTCTTTAACCTCTTCAAATATTCATGTGGTACCTATTTACCTGAATGATACATTAATTAATTTTAATTGAATTAATAGCTCATATGTGTTTAGCAAGATCTCTGCTCATGTTCAAAAGTGTCTGCACATTAAAACATTTCCAACAAATTTTTGTTCTCTGAGAAGTCTGGAATAAAGTCTTAATATTTACGAGAATAAAATAGTTAATTGATAAGAAAGTAGCAATATTTACAAGAATAAAGTTGTAATTGAAAGAGTATAAAAGTGGTATTACTTTTGATAATTTAATCATAATTTAATGAGAATAAAGAAGCAATATTTACAAGAGTAAAGACATAATGCAAAGAGTATAAAAGTTGTATTACTTTTGAGATTATAATCGTAATTTTTAAACTCCTAGTCCTAATTTACAAGAATAAAGTCCTAATTTAATGAAAACAAAGTAGCAACATTTACAAGAATAAAATCATCATTCCATGAGAATAAAGCTGCAATATTTAAAATAAAAATATATAAATTAAATGAGAAGAAATTATTATTTATTTACAAGAATAAAGTAGCAATATTTAAAAGAATAAAGTCGTACTTCAATAAGAAAATAGTTGTAATATTTAAAAGAATAACGTTTTTTTTTAATGAGGATAAAGTTGTCATATATTTACAAGAATTAAGTCTTAATTGAATGAGAATAAAGTCATATATTTTCAACAAGAAATTCACCTGGCCTGCAGCCAATTCACTCACCATGTAAGAGTCTAAGGAACTACTAAAATATTCAAGTATTTATTTAAAGAAAAAAAAAAAAGCTGAATACAGAAGACAGCACAATCTAAATCCAATTAAAGCCGATTTATTAATGTTTCATTTTGAGCGTCGAAGGAAACCAGAGCAATAACAAAATCCACACAAAACAGAGAGAGAGAGAGAGAGAGAGAGAGAGAGAGAGAGAGAGAGAGAGGACAGTTCTGGTGTCATAATTTTTCAGCGCCATTCATTTTAATTAAATGATTAGCTAAATACTAATTTAAGTCAGCTCAATACAATTCAAGTCTGCCCTTTAACAATATGTGGTCACAGCAATAGTTCCAGCAGAACCGCCTTAAGTGCTGTGCTGGTTGTTTTAATTAATGTTGTGATAATGATTTAATCAATAATCCCCAAAGCTATCAACCAACCAAATAAAACATAATTACTGCTTCTGTCTTGGACACTATACTGCTGCTTGTACTGATACCTCCCACGAGTCAGCAAGAGTTTATTTAATTTTGGGCGTATAAGTGCTGGTTTGCTTAAATGTCCCATTGCATTTTAATTAAAGTGCGTACAGATAGAAGGCAAAACTTGAATGGTGGCTTTTCTACCCACTCTTTCTCTACTTTGGATTCTGGTGGTAAAATACTGAATCCTTTATTCATTGAAATTCACAATTTAAATACAAGACAACAAGACTAAGAGACCCATTTCAAATGTGGCCCCGACACCTCCTTCCATATTAATTGCCATACAAAGGCTATAAATTGGGGAGTGGAATTGGGCAATGGTAATGGCGTTTGTCAGGAACATGCTCCATAACAAAGTAGTTCAATGTGACTACCCGTTTAAATGTTAACTCATAAACTGCTCAATCTGAGACAGGCATTTAATATTGTCATTCAGACGTTAACAATTTAAAGGTTACGTTGTATTTAAGATCAAATAAACCCTATGTAGTCTGGAAAACGGTAAACGTGTTAATTTGATTAAAAAGTGTTGTATATTTCCAGAGACTGTTGCAAAAACCAAGCAGCTTGAAAAAATGTGGAATCTTTTGGATCGTTTTCAAAAGGTTTTCAAAAGGTTAGCAGCCTTCTCGTACAGTGCTCTCATATATAATTACAATGTCCTGACTGTGGGAGAAAAATATATATTTAAAAAAAAAATGCTTGCGATGCATGTTGCCCATACAGATGGAATACAAAATCAGATTTGTTGGACATTTAAAATGTTGATATGGCGTCATAATTAAACTGAATGTTACTGGAATGTAACATGTAAAATTTTAAATGTCACTTCATATCAAACCCTTCGCTAAAGTCATCAGGGTGTTGCAGTGTATAGCTACTTAGCTTTGGTATTTTAATACAGTATTTTAATGTAATTATGATAACGTTATTTGTTCCAGCACCACTCATTTTGTATGGTTAGTCTTACAAAAGAACATCATAACTCATACAGAAGCCCAATTTGTGATGTTTTTTGTTCGACTTTTGAAATTGTATGTTTCACTTGCACAAGTCCTCATCCAATGTTATGTTCTGTTGGCTTTAGAACAATGCGTAGTTACTGTTGTAGATGAAGGTATAAGCTAACAGTTATGGCAAATGTTGCAAATCAAAAACAAAAGTTTCCTCCTTTTGCTCTTCACATTAATTATTTGAAAAGACTCAGCAAATGAAACCACCATCCACCAGAACAAGGTATGATTGGGCAATTGCTTCAAGGTTTAAGTTGAACTAAAGTCCAGTCTGAGGATTTCCATTTGTGGCAGCAAGAAATGTTGGGTCCTTTTTAAAAGAGCCAAAAACCTCCCTGAACCATCGTCCTCACACTGATATTTGCTTTTTATCCTAATGCAAATTCAGAGTTGTGTTAGTGCCACGGATTGACAAGTAGCCAGTCCTGCTCACTGTCGCTGTTGCCCATGAGACGTCAGTCTGGCCTGTACCACTGATATCTTAACAGGTAATCCTTTGTGATTCTCGACTGAGCGTGCCGTCAAATGTCAACGGGCAGAGAGGGAATGCAGGAGGGAAACAGGACATGGAGAAGCCTCAAAGAAAGAACACGCATTTTTAGATTTTACCTAAAAATACACCTGTCTGAATCACAATCTTAAATGTCAGACATTTTATTGAACTCAAAATGAGGCAGGAAATCTGAAAATGCATGTGATGTGACTCACCAATTTGAGCGCCAAAAATCTTAACGTTTCCGTTTCTCCACCACCCGCTCTATGCCTTCCAATTAGGGCTTCTAATTATTGGAAGTTGCTATAAAGCTAAATCAGGCACGCAGGGTTGATCTGTAGCACATCAGTAACACACATAACCACAGGCACCAGGAAACTTCTGCTGGGGACTGAGATGGAGAGTGTGTTTGCATGTATTTGATTATTTGGGGAAATGAATAAATAATAATATTAAATAATTGATTAATTGTTCAAAGTCATGTGATCAACATCAGCTTCTTAAATTGAAATGTTTGCTGCTTTTCTATGTTTGGTGATTTGAAAACCTTTTGGGTTTTAAACTGTTGGTCCCACGAGTCAAGCAATTAGATTGTGAGGTGTCTTCATGGCAATGTCGCAACTTTAAAATGATTGTTTTTGCATATGTTTTCACATACAGTGGGTAAAATAAGTTGGTCTTTCTGAAGCTCTCCACAAGGGGTACTTGGCTCTTGGACAACTCTTCTGATAATTATTTTCACTCCTCTGTCAGCAATCTTGCGAGGAGCACCTGGTCGTGGCCGGTTTATGGTGAAATGATGTTCTTTCCACTTCCGGATTATGGCCCCAACAGTGCTCACTGGAACATTCAGAAGTTTAGAAATCCTTCTGTAACCAATGCCATCAGTATGTTCTGCAACAATAAGGCTGTGAAGGTCTTGAGAGCGCTCTTTGCTTTTACCCATCATGAGATGTTTCTTGTGTGACACCTTGGTAATGAGACACCTTTTTATAGGCCATCAGTTGGGACTGAACCAGCTGATATTCATTTGCACTGACAAGGTGCAGGACTGCTTTCTAATTACTGATAGATTTCAGCTGGTGTCTTGGCTTTCCATGCCTTTTTGCACCTCCCTTTCTTCATGTGTTCAATACTTTTTCCTTGTGTCATTCCATTTTATTAAACATAACTTAATTTCTGAACTTATTTGTTTGGTTTTCTTTGTATGTATGGATTACTTGGGTTGTTACCGACATCTGGTGAAAATGTCATGTCAATAGCACCTTTAGAAATATATTTACTGAGAAAAATGGTGACGTGTTCAATACTTATTTTACCCGCTGTATATGTCACGGTTGTGGTGTGGACCCAAAAGCAGTACGACTGAGACGAAGTAGTGTTCAGAAGCTTTATGTAAAGCGGGACAAACAGCAGACATACAGGCAGGATCAGACTCACGTAGAGGATTCCTATCAGGAAAGCGCCGGGCCGTCTGGGAAACAGGCAGGGGATCAGGCAGACGGAAACAATGGAGGCTATCAGAAGAGTTGCAGAGGCTATACTCGTGGTCGGGGACAGAAGGCTAAGGCGGCTAACCGGGGCAAAAGCAAGGTAGGAATCTGGTGGTCGGGGACGGAAGGCTGAGTCAGTTACCGGGGCAGAGGCAAGGCGGAAAAGTCCAAACAAGCGGGGTCGGCAACGGGAAATCAGTCCGGGGGATAAGGCTGGAAGGTCTGGCATGAATGCGGAGAACGATCTGGCAGCGAGTGTGTGAATGAGTGGGGTATTTATACTGAGGTGAGTAGTGCAGCAGAGTGAGCAGGTGAGAGGGATGGTGTTGATGAGGTGGCAGACAGGTGCACTGAGTAATACTGATTAGGTGAGGGATGGTGTGGTGAGAGAGAAGGGGCTGGGCTGTGAGCTGGAAGTGGAACTGGGAGTGGCCGGAGTGAACTGAGAGACAGGTGAATCACATTCAACAAAGCGTTTGCACAGAGAGAGAACAAGCGACTCCAGCAGAAGGTGGACTGAAACACTTACCCGTTTATGTGGAAGCAATTTCCCCCAACCTGCCCATGGCTATTGTTCCAGAGCAAGAACGATTACCACAAAATAACAGCTTTTGTGCCTCCACATACAATGAAAAGGCGGATTCATTGTGTGGAAAGTGATACGCAGATTACATAGTGTGGAGTATAATGCCAGAGCAATTCAAGCCATCGTAGCCTAACTCGAATAATGATTTTTCAGCAGTCCAATAACAATGAAATTGCAAGTGCGGCCTTTAAATTTGTATTGCACATAAAGGTGCTGACGGAGCTTAGCTTTCAGAGCGTGTCGACAGTGTGGACTGAAACCTGAGAGGAAGATCTGTTTTTTATTGAAGCTTTCATCACCTGCATACGTCTTTAATCGACTGGACCAACAGTGCCCTCTAATGAGAACGCTTTGAACACCTTGAATTAAGAAAACAGAACAAACCGAACATGTGTTGCTTTGCTTGTCCAGGCTAATACATCAATATGATCTATGGTGACTTTTCAAAGAATAAAATTAAACTCAGATAAAACGCTTAATAATGTAGTTATTGCAATATTAATGAAAATGAATAGCAAGCAAGTTCAGAGGATAGCTCATTGGCATGCATATGTTAAATGTATTAGATGCTATCATTATAACTGTAAAAGAAAACAATGCTGGAAATGGTGGATAGTTAATGAGGTCCATTGGCAGGCGTATTATTTTAAAATAATTTGTTTGAAAACACTCAAAAGAATAGTTTATAGGATTTGGCGGCTTCTAACGGTGAGGTTGCAGATTGCAACCAACTGAAAAGGAGAACTCATGTGAAAACACAACTTTGTTCAGTCTGGGCTCCCGTAGAAACATGGCAGCCAGCCCCACTTCCCTTATTAACTTTATATCCCAATTCTGAACAAACGATCCCCTAAAAGTTACACACTGTTAATTTAATAGTTGATGCCATAGTGATGAGTAGGAGAGATGAAAGGGTCTTTCACAGCTTTCAGTGGTTTTCTGAATTAAACATACACACAAATAAATCGATGCACCATTTATCGTATATTACAATAAGAATGTTAGACATAGAATTCTAATAAATTAAACCAGGGTAAAATGCAAACAAAATGCTCATAAACCTTGTTTCCAGCCCCCCCCCCAAAAATGCTAAAAACTAAATTAGCAACTTGCCACAAACACTACGACAAGGGGTGCGCTCAAACTTTTACATGATCAAACATTTGTTTTATGTGAATCTAACAAAGATATTTAATAAAATAATTGTAGTATTTACATGCTAAATCGACCCCAGGTGGCCCTGTGATGATTAACTTGCATTTCAGCCAGATTTCTGGCGATGTCACAGGATCAAATATCACATGAAAATCCATTCTGTCTGGCTTCAAGGGATGCGTTTGTGTCCAGAGCAAGGACTAATCCACGTCCTGTGAGGAGATGCTGGCAGAGATGGGCGTGGTTTAGGTGTGTGTGTGAGACGAGAAGACCATCCCTTCCAGACAGAGCGAGCGTGGTTGACCGTGATGAGGAGACACAACATTATGGAACAAATGACAATATAACTTAAATAAACTTTCTGCTAAACTTCACTGAGCAAATCGCTGCATTGCTTTAAACACATGACCACCCATTTCGACCATGTCCATTATGCTCCCTCAGGGGCCTTATCTCCAATTTGTTTCAGCATCCATCATAGGTAATACGTCAATACATATCACCAAGATAAGTTAGGTTTCTGGTATTCTTGTGATTTCAGTTTCTGGGCCACCTTTAGCAGATTTTCCCACAGAGAAAAAGACACTTCTGTAAATCATCTCTGTTCTAACCTGACCCTCGTCCTTGTAACATGTTAGACTATGCTTTTGATAGATAATTGACCTTTGAGTTTGAGTATCATTCCATTTTATTGCTGTACAAGTTATAAGCGAATAAAAAAAAAGCAGAGAGGATGTGACAAGATTACAAAATGTTATTGACATTATATAACCTACTTTTAATATATATATATAAGGAATACCTTAAGTGATTAAAACGTGCAATTCAGTTACTATTCCTAGTATCGCATCATTAAAAAACATCTTAATTTAAGCTTTCCCAGACTTTGGATGGATAGTTAATTACAATTTCATCTCTGTGTGTACAGTGTAGAGACTAATATGGAACTTGCATTTTTGGTGATCTTAGATGGCTTTTCAGGTTCAGCGTTGTAATGCACAGATGGAAAACTAGATTCGAACTAAAATGAGTTTCAAAGTTAACATCCGACTTGCCAAACTACTGTGTTCAATTAAATTAAATTACATTTATTTTGTATAGCCCAAAATCACAAATTACAAATTTGTCTCAGAAGGCTTTACAATCTGTACACATGCGACATCCTCTGTCTGTTCCACTTCTTCTGTGTCATTTCTGCCCTAATTTCTCTACAGTTAAATGTGAAATGAGTGGCAGTGGCAGACCCAAGTTACCTAAATGTATCCTAATGTCAGCGACCTGTACAATTTCATTGAGTATAATTACCCACAGTGATTGCTATTTAGCAAGGCTACTGCATGAATCTGTTTATTTGCAAATGTGCTAGAAAATAAAATGTATAAAGCGTATTTTTCTTTGTGTCTTACTTTCTTTTTCTGTATCTCTTTCTGCCCCTAAATGCAGCATTTAATCCCACCAACATTTGCTCCCCATCCAGTTGGTGTTCACAAGTTCATGTCATGTCATACTCAGAGGTAATGTCCAGCATCGCCACTAGATGACAGCCTTTCATCTCTTTTTTCTCGTGCTTCATGGATTATTTTAACGTTTTGTCCCCTCAGCATGCTGCCTCCTCCACAAGGATGTCCAGCTGTCCAGCATAGAGGATGCAATAGAGACAAACTGCCACTCATGACTACCGACGCACACACAGAGCATGTATGTTCACTTTGTACTGAACGGCTTCACAACAAAGCACACGTTTCACAAAAGCCCACACGGGATTCCTCACCATTGTATGTTTAAGATGAATCACAGATCAATACGCTGCTGTGCGAAGATGTTGCTCTCATCCTCTTTGGCTCTTACTCTCTGTGTTAACTGATACAAACTGCTGAAGAGCAGTGACCTTTGACACCAAAGCACATTTCAGTTCATTTTGGACTCTGCCTGTATGGAGGAACAAAAACACAAAACAAATTCCACCCATTCCATGTGATAACGAAGGCCACCAGATGTGGGTGAAAGCTCCAGAAGAAACTAGACCGGCCCCGATCAGACAGCACCTTTTTTACCACCTTTCTTTTGTAATTGTGTTCAATGAGAGTGAAGCGTTTATTCCCCTTCTTTTACATTTCCCTGCTCTACACGGCCCATAAATAATGGGTAATTAACGGTGAGGGTAATTACAGAATTGCCATTGTGTGAAACTAAAAAGTAGAAGACACAAAGACGTACCACACAAGCATGTTAATGACTCTTGCAGGATAATACAAAAACATGTGAATTTAGCAGGTTGAGTCACACCTGTCTTTGCACCATGTAGTTCCTGCTGTTGTACCAGTACATCCCTGTTTCTCCGGTGTATCACCCGCTTGTTTGTACACAACGTGACAGACTATAGAGAACTCGATTAGGGCCCTGGCAGAGGGGGAGCAGTGATCTGTTGAAGCTCAGCCTGGGCGAGCGAGCTTTGCTGCAAAGTCACAGCATCCCCTCTTCTCTCTTCAGCAGAGCGAATCAGAGAGAGGCACAGAGACAACGCGGCACAATTTGTTGCATCCATCCGAATATCTATCAGTTTAGCCGTTCAGAGGAAAGACGAGGCGTAGCACACAGTGCCTTTCTGAATGTGCCAGGTCCTATCTGTGTAGGGCACAGCCTGCTGGATCAGCATTTTGTTTGAAAAGACGGAGAGGGGAAACTCTATTCTCGAGTTATGTGGCTCGTGGAGGGCCAAAGGGAGCAGGGGGCTACATCTCTTCCCATTGTGTTTTTTTTGGTCTTTACTCCTTTCATTTTCTCTGTCTTTGGGGTTTCTTTTGCCATTTTTGCGCTGATTGTATTCTCTACTATCCCTCCTTTACATCCCCCACTTTCACCCACCAGTTTCTCCTGACATGAAATCCAAATCCTGTCTTTTTTTTCTCTTTTTTTATTCTAGGTCCCATAATGTAGAAAGTGACTTTCCATGTCTTTTTTTAATATAAAGTAAATTTACTTTTTTTGTATTTGTATAGCGACCTTTTAGTCTTCCGACCACTCAAAGTGCTTTACACTTCGCATGTCGGCATCCACCCGTTCACACCCATTCATACACTGATGGCAGGGGCCACCATGCAAAAGGGCCACCTGCCCATCAGGACTAATCACATTGGTACGCCGATGGGACAGGTTTGGGGAGGGATATGGGGTCGAGTGTCTTGCCCAAGGACACATCAACATGGACCGTCGTTCCTCCTATTTTAAGACGACCCACTCTACCTACCCGACCCCTAAGGCAGGTCTGTGTGCCATTTCAATATTGTATAAATAGGCATCACAACGCTCAATCAACAGAGAAATTCACACGGCCCGTATTCAGACACCGTGCCTTTAAAAGAGCCGTCAGGACTTATGTAAGGTTGTGATGTCACAACCATACAGAGCTCAGAAAGGAGACGACGCACTGAGAGTCAGTTTCCTGTATCTGTGTCACGTGGGTTTCGCCATTACCACCGCCCGTTTAGATAACTCGTGATGGGTTTTGAGTCTATTAACTCCAATAAGAGACGTGAACTCGACCATAGGTTATGAATATTGGACCCATGTTTTCACAAGCCACATATCTTACTAACATTCCTTCACTGAATAGGCATTTTTCAGACAGACAAATAGGGAGAATCTTAACTTTGTTCAAGACGCAAACGCCCTAGCATACTAATTTTGGTAACGCTAAATATGGCTGTTATCTGTGTTAACATCTAATGTTTGCAAAAGAAAATATAACCCATCTACCCATACAACGTTCACAACACTTCCAAAGGGGGATGGAGACGAACGTGTCATTACCACGCCTACTTAGGAGACAGGAAGTGTAAACCTTTCAAACCTTTGGTTGACCTTGTGATATGTCATCTCTGTTATAGAGCATATCTGGTGCTCCTAAACTCTGTGTAGTGCAGATATGGAAGCCCTGAATACTCTGACCAATAAGAGCAGATTGGGATTCTTTGGAAGGAGGGGCTCAAAGAGACATGCGCTAAAAACTGAGCATTTCAGACAGAGGATGGATACAGGTAAATTCAGATTATTATTTTTTGACATTAAAGCACGTAAACATATTCTAGTAGAAACCCCAAAATACGTGTAAATCATAAGAATGAATCTGAAAATTTGCATATGTCCCCTTTAAAATGGCAAGGACAGCAGACTCTATAGGCCCACTTCAACATGGCTTGAAACATCTCTGAGAGTTCACCTTCATTTAAATATGCAGCTGATCAATACGCGACACAAAAGCAGCAACAAAAGGCTTGGCAAATTGCCCCTTTAAAAGGCACATAAGGGAATTGGGTTCATTTATTTAAGAGCTTCCTCGCCGACTGTTGTGCGTCTTCAGTCTTGTCATAGAAAAAGAAAGAATCTATCTTACCCCAGCCAGTACCCTTGCCCCCAGACCCGGCGTCTTTTTTGGGGGGACTAATTTCTTTGGGGCCGGTATCTTTCCTGCAGGCGAGGGGTTTTTTAGGGGAGTTTTTCCTGTGCCGATGTGAGGGAAGGACAGAGGATGTGAGGGAAGGACAGAGGATGTGAGGGAAGGACAGAGGATGTGAGGGAAGGACAGAGGATGTGAGGGGAAGGACAGAGGATGTGAGGGTCTAAGGACAGAGGATGTGAGGGTCTAAGGACAGAGGATGTCTCATGTGCACAGATTGTAAAGCCCTCTGAGGCAAATTTGTAATTTGTGATTCTGGGCTATACAAAATAAACTGAATTGAATTGAATTGAATTGATGCCGGCTTTGACTTTCACCCACCTCGGTTCCTTGGTGAAGGGGTATCTGGGGTGTTTGTTCAGCTTCTGAGACTGCAAACACCGAGCTAAAGGGCAAAAGGACACCAGTCACTCAGGACCTATTCTGCTAATGGAGGCTGATTAGTTAAGCAACGATGTCCACAAACACACACACATGCACATCACTTGTATTGACTGTTTGAAGCAAATGCATTGGGATTACATTGAGTGGAGAGATCCCATAGTTTATCGCCATATGAAAGACTTCGAGGGAGACTTTTTAGACTTATCACTCATATACTGTATAGCCATAATTTAGTTTTCCCTTTTGCAGACTCATCTTAGGTGGGAGATGAAACAAGCCGAATTCTCCGTCTAGAGGATGTGCCGTAAAATGATGTTAACCAGACTTCACTTGTCTCTCATTTATCTGACCTCATTATCAAGCATTTCAGTCTTAAGAGAAGATTGCCTCAAGCTAAATTAAAAAAAGGGGCATTACAACTGTGAGCATTCATAAAGAAACAGCTACTTCTTACCAGGTAACGGAGCTTTTTAAAAAGGATATGTGATCGCAATGACGCAGAACAAATAAATAATAATTAGGACAGAAGTAAAGACAATGTCACTTAGATACCTGTTCAATTTACTCTCGTCTCCTCTTTATAGCTGCACTAGTATATTATAATTAATTGGAACAAAAGAGAATTATCACCCAACTGTGGAGCTTTTTAGCCTAATTTGGCAACAATCTCTGCCAATACCAATTTTGTTTGTATCTGCTTTAGCAAAATACCTCTAATAAAACCCCTGCACGCTACCTGCTCAGCACCAAACAACAGGCAAAGTCAACAACTAGCTTGTGAACATATTGGAGTATGAGACAAAAAAAATGTTTTCAGGAGTATGAGACAAAAAAACAAAACCCATTTTTCCGACAGCCCGAAAACAAGAACATTGTTCTTGTTGTTCTGAAAGCCATTGCTCTGAAAATACACACTCTCTATGTAACAGACATAAGCACATGACTAATAATCATGGAGAATGATGTCTTCAGACTTTCTTGGTTGAAATATTTTGCAACCTAAAATATTGGTTGCAAAGAAGAAAATGTGTTATGTTCAAAAATGTAAGTTTAATTTTACTATTAGCCTTCTCTAAAGTTTTTTATAAAATCTAATTAAAGTGTAGAACACAGTCATGTCTTGGAAATGTCCCAAAACAGTTTAATTCCTCATCAGGTTGGTTTGGCCAAATGCTAATGTGTAATATTCTGCACAACCTTTTCATGAAAATGCTGTGCCTTTGAACTGCCTTCAACCTGGTAGGATCCCTTTAATTATTATTGCTTTTAGGCTATTTAATGGCTGTCGGAGTCATGGCAGTGATTATAGGCTCTCCAAACAGGGATCATGGAGAATAACCCTTAAAATGAACTGTTGACACTGATAAAGTCATAACAAGGTAAGGTGTATGGTAAAAAAAAAAAGTAAGCAAGGGGCCAGATTCTTTGTTTTGCTGTATTTTAAAAAGGTGTTCATACATTCCCACAGGAAGGACGGTATAGTTTAAAGTGTAGTTCAAGCTGTACTGATCAATATGTTACCTACCAACTCTGCAGCTCTATTTGCCTTTGAGCCTGTTTTAGCTGATTGTTTTCTGGCCAACATCATCAATTGTGTTTCCAGCCCTAGGATGGTGATGCACTCAGTGAAAAAACTCAAGTTCCATAAATCAACACTACACTACCAGTCCACATTGTTTCACATCATGCTGTATTGAAGAAGACTTGAAACTAGAGATTGAGACCATAAACAATGTTTACTGAGGGAATAAATCAAGAGAGAAGTAAAGTCATTTCCTCATGGACTTTTATACTGAATGTCTGTAGATTCTAATCTGCACTGGTTGCATTATTTTGTTCCTTTAATAATTGGTGTGTATGTGTATGTCAATATGTATACCAGGCTACTATCCTTGATCACTAAGTACAAAGCCAGGGCTCTTTATAATAAGGCGACAAATGGGATGGTGGTGAGATTCAGCTGATGACACCCTTACACATCTTAGAAAGCTCTGAGCTTTGTTGCTGAGATCTTCACAGGAGCAAAGCTGTGCTGGTACAAGACCATGTGAAGAGGGAGATTGCATTCACGTTACCACTTAGGGGATATACTGTATTGCGTCTAAAGACGTTTTGGAAAATGGCAGGCGTACTGAGTTCATCCTTTCATCCAAGTTTTTTGGGAGGTTGCCATGACGATGATGATAAAGTTGATGTAATTTAGCAGTCCATGTCCCTGATCATAAAGCTCAAAGCAGTCCTGCACTAATATGATTAACTTACCTTCCATATATTTACTGTAGGTTGATATTTAAAGAAGAGAGAAAGATATCTGCCAGCTCTGATTGGTTGCTCTTCATCATATGACATCTGGTGCGCCCTGCAGCGTTCCAGTTGTTACACTATTCTTATCTCAGGGGGCTTTGAGCGCCTTCCGTGCGTCTGCATTGACAACAATGTATTTAAGGGCATGAAAAATCTAGGCATGTGACTGGCCCCTTAACTGTCAAGAGTTCACCTTGTTAGTGAGTATGGCACAATTCAAATGTCCCCCCTTAAGCTTTAAACCTTGAACCCTCAGGGATTTAACTGACTTCAGCACACAGAGTGTGCAGGGGCTTGAAATGGTATAAATACGAATGGGACAGCAATTTGCTACAGCATGTCACGTTACGTCATAACAGTTTATGTACAATTGTTGGTATTGAGAGGTAAATTTCAAATAATCTATATACTTGTTTTGGCCAAATCAGCTTCAATAAAAATGTCCTTAATGCTAATCGGAAATGTTTCTGTTTTAATTTAATATGCCAGGCTGAACACCCATGTGCCATCCTCTTTGTGTACCTTTTTATTTACGTCTCTGGCTTCCACGCGTCCACTGCTAACCCTTTTTTTAATGTCACATTGCTATGAATTGTGGGTCATTTCCTTGGGCAAAATCTGCACATATTCTGCCACTCCCGACTGCCCTGCAATCACCTAATTCATATCACCTGAGCTCCCCCCCACCTGAATCTCATTGTCCTCATCAGCCACATGAGGTAGAGTTTTCTACCAAACAGAGAAATGTAGAATATACTCACAAAAAACTCATTTCAAATTAGCACCTCCTTTATATCGACCATTCTATAGTGCTGTATGTGTAAGGAGGGGACCAATAAGTAGATGAGATGAGTAAGCATGTAAGAGAAATCATGATAGAAAGAGAGAAACAATTAATGAATGGAAAACAGATATAAAGAAAAGGGTGTGCATTCTAATTATCACAAATTACACCTATATCATAATGACCACACTGCAGAAGTTCTGTACGTGTATGTTGAAAAAAACCCTAATATTACAACAAGCACAAAGGGCAGCCAGCGAGATGACAGTTGTTAGACAACGAGATCCATTGAAAGTAACAACCCTACCAATCTGCCAACATATATGCAAAGAAATCTTGGCTGGATTTTTCTTGGACAGATATGGTGCTATTACGGCGTGTGATGTCTGACAGCAACGTGATTATTCGAGGGGGAATGCTACCCCACTTGTCACATCACACCTCGGCGGTGCTCCCTCACAGAGAAGCCTCCCATCACAGGCATTCGGTGTTCACAAAACGTGTCAACGGAAGAATTAATAAAATATTAACCAAGCTATTTTGCAACAGTCGTTTCTTCTTTTGCAGGCAGCTGAGTGCTGTGCTGCTGAGCTGCACTGCGGTCACCAAGTCATAAGAAATGACGGTACAGTGTGTGTCATCTCTGATTGTTCGTGGGTTTATTGATTTGAATGGAAATCACCCTATTTTGTCACTTTTATTCATTCACCTGAGATCAGCTGTTTTTCTCCTGAACAGGCACCTTCCCTATCATGAATTCATATTTTCACCGTTTTAGACTTGATGCTCAGTAATAATGTCAGTAATAATGTTGATGCTAATAATTTTGTACTTTTACTCAAGTATTATTTTGAATGCAGGACTTTTACTTGAACATAACATGTTTACTCTCTGGTATTGGTATTTTTAATTAAGGATAATATCTTAGTACTGCTTACACCGCTGCGTTGGTTCCCTCTGGAGATAATACTGAAGTGGACATTTTATGAAAAATTCCCCTTTTTGTTATTGTGTACAGACATTTGTGTATCTGGAGTGTTTCCAACTCACAAACTGTGAAATAAGACTTTTCAGTCAGTTTGTTGGGGGGCTTTCTATATCAGAAAACATGTGATTCAGAAAGCCAATCAGATGCTGCTTCCCTCACTATGTCAAAGGTGCACCGAAAGTATCTCACAAGCCAATCGGAGCAGACTGGGCTTTTTTGGAAGGCGGGCTTAAAGACACAGGCGCTAATACGGATCATTTCAAACAGAGGGTGTTCTAGTAGAAAGCCAAAATACCAACCTGAACATAAGCATGATCAAGGTTAGGAAATTCGATGCAACACACTCCAGTTCAGTTGCATGATTGAAGTGCTAAATAAAAATTTGTTTCATTTTGCATGATCAGAAAATTATCATATTGTCTAAACACTCAATTCAGTGTGGTGACTTGTAAAGTATCAAATAAACTTATCCTCATATAAGAGTTTATATGATGTCTTACAAAAAAATTTACTCCATCAACGTGTCAATTTCTGCTTGATTCATGCATACAGTCTTTTCAAAATAAACTTCTGTCTACACGGGATGCTACATGGTTGGGGTTAGGCAACATAACTACTTGGTCAGGTCTAGGAAAAGATCCTGATTTGGGTTAAAATAACTACGTAAATGGGGTTTGCTTAAGTATGGAAGTTACGTGACAAATAAAGTTACATTGGCTTCTTTGTTCATGTTGGTCAGGAACAGTGGTTTTTGGGGTGAAAGACCGCTTTTTGTTCCGCCGATCTTTTCATCCCATTTTTGGAATATCTACGAATTACAGCGTATCTATTTTTGTAGGTATAGCTACAAACACTAGATAAGAACCGCCTGAACAAATACAGTCTCTCAAGGATCTTCCTGCTCTGTGAAAAATGCCTGAAAGCTTCTCCTCTCCCCTCCAGTAAGGCCTTCCCCACGTGCTAACCGTACTTCATTATGGGTGACAGACTCTTTTTTAGCTACTGTGTCACCCTCTTCTTTCCTTGTAAAACATTAAGCTCTGCACTAAACAGTCTAAACGCCAGAGACGATCAGCACAGCAGGGGAGCCGCAACAACAGGAAAGACAGAGGCAGTGTCATGGAATGATTCAAGAGTTGGAAAAAACAATATTTTGAAGGGAAACATCCATCTTTTCTTTGCTTTGCTTGAATTGAAGCGTTTTAGTGCCAGAGTTGATAGGAATGATGTTTTTAACTGATGTCTGATCAAATAACAGATAGCCCTCCTTCAATTTTCCCTTCCAAGAGGATTAATTTAGATTGGGTTTGCTCTGAAATTTAAACTAGAAGGCGACTGGGATAGTAATACACACATCTATTGGCTATTTGCTCAAACCAAATTGTTCTGCTGCCTTGATGAAATTCATCAATCAAATTAATGAACGTGCCATAACAGAGTCAACCGCCGTGCTAGCAGCTCGAAGGCAAGATCGACTCTTGAGGGAATGCTACTTTTTATAGTTTTTCCACAATACATCTACACCAAATGTCGTTTGCATGAACTTGACGCAGAAGAGAGTTGCTGGTCAAGTCATTGGAAGTCATGGGTTTTAGAGCACGTGGTATGAAATTTGAGAGCAGGTTATAACGTAAAGAAATACTTAAGCACTGGCAAAAAGAAACTTATATATGGATGACAGAAAACTGATGAATATTAGTTAATTCTAGCGATTCATCCAAGTTCATACCACAAGGCTAATTAATTAGTTTTCTTTCCTGAAAATAAAAATAAAAAAGTATTTGAAAAAAGGTATGTTGCAGTGTGCTTATTATTTAGTTTCTTTAAAAGTGACCACAATGCAGCAACAAAGTCTCTAAAAACTCCAAAAAAATGTAGGTCTCAAGGTTGGCATTTATTGACAAGAGCCATGTGACTTTGGTGTCGTTTATCTCTAGCTTAAAGTTAACTTTTGACTTCTGCAGATTGCACTCACCTTTCAAAAATCATAAAGTGGTGTACACAAAGCTACATTTCTGCAACAAACCAAAATCCAATGAAAAAAGGTTTTGTTGAGGGAACCAGTGCGATGCTAACTTCCTTGGTTGGCCTACAAATTTACATCATCTCTGCAGCACTCATAGGTGACTTCGTTTTACATTCTGATCTTAACTGAGATTCTGATCTCTGACTCAGGAAAAGGCCCTTCCTTTCAACCTGGATCTTCCAATATTCACCCAAGGACCTTAAGGTCATGAGGTTTCCTTGTGTGGTAACCCCGTATGTTTGTACCAAATTTCATTATAGTGCATCCAATATTTATTAAGTTCCAAAATCACACTGTTAGGGCAAAAAAAAGTGCTTTATCAGTCCACCTTTTTATTTATTGTCCCTAAACCCACATGAGCTGTACAAATAAAAAGAAGGCCAAACTGTCTCTCAGGTCTGTGTACCAGGACGACCTTAGCAGAACAGCAAATTGGGATTTTGTTTTGATGAACTGCCAAAGGAAGCCAATGTCTATCTCATCTCTGCAGCCCTGTTAAATAAGAACATCTCTCCTTCTTCTTCTGCTCTTTTTTTTACCTCGTATCCACAAAGGAAATCTCAGCTCTCTCTGCTTCTCTTTCATCTTCGAATAACAGTGTGGGAGGAAGCTTGGCGATACCGCATATTCCTATACTGCCGTTGGTGGAGTTAATATATTCTCTAAATCCCCCTCTAAATTCACCTAAATTGGCTCTCCTTTTTTAATGAAGCATGCCATCTGGGAAGCAGTGCCACTCTGGAGCCTCTGGGGGGGAAGCTGTTTTTTGCTACAGGAAACCCCAGGTTGACCCCAACTAGGGAGGGGTCACAGACAATATGGTGTCCGTGGCCAGGATCGATAACCATGAAATTGCCTTGCTTACACCAAGTGAGGATCATTTATCTCTTGTGTCATTCGTCTATCAAGTTGTCCACATGGTAAACTGCACGCATAACACGCCAGGGAGTGGTCTGGTTGTCGATATGAAAGCCATAACCACAGCCTCACATTACTGTGAGCTGGTGTTAACTCACCAGACAAATGCAGCCAAATTATATCATGATCAGCCGTTAATTCGTCTGTGGAGTGATTCATATTTGATGTCTTTTTCCATAAATATGTTTTAGCCTCACAGCTCGGAACTACTTTCTTTCCCCATCACCTTGATCGACACAATTTATTCATGTTCTGTAACAAAACAGATTTCCCTCAAAGCAGGTTTCCATTATCTTTGTAGCAGTTCTGTATAACAGCAGACCTTTCGACATGTAGTGTGTGAAGCACAGGGGTTACGAATAACATTATCGAAGGCTCAGTTGTATATAAGTGTCCCAGTAAGCCGAGACACTATGGTAGCCAGCATGTACAATACAAGGACCCTGAAACCTAAGCAGCCTTGACTCATTCATTCATTTATTCATTACATACACCACTGCTTTCCCTACTGGGACCATAGAAGTAAGAAGAGAACTGGATGCAGCGTCAGAGCAGCAGCCACTTCTTTCCTATGAAAGTTGCTCAGCGGTGCATTAGGCAAAAAATATTTGACTGACGAGAATGAAAATTTAAAATGTTAATTCACAAATCTTCTGGCGATCTTCCGCATCCATTGGCCCATACAGCCATCCCTTTCACCCCAACAGATATCTCTTTCCCAATGTCAATCTATGGGAATAGTCTCTTTGGGCCCCATGGCATCGCAAGGTAAATTGTCATTCCGCCGTTTGGCCACTATGTAAACCTTGCTTCAAAGCACTGATGTTCTACCTGGGGGCTTGACTGTGTAGTGTCAAAATGTCTTGAGTGAAGATAGGAATATGGTTGCATGTGGAGAAAAAGTCTCAGGGGGTCCTAGCATTGTATGGCCTACATGCTAGGACCCCCTGAATTCAGCAAATTCGAGCAAACATTGCCTTTCCAGCTTCTCCCATGTTTCTTCCTTGTCCATGTCCGCATTTGCTAGACATCTTTCAGCCAGTTGATATGGAAACTTTGACCGACACTGTGTCCCATATGAAACCCACATACAGTCACCGGACATCATTCCAGCGAAACTGTTCAGAAAAGTGTTGGGGGAAATAGGCCCTACTCTTCTGCAAATTTTAAACAGCTCCCTTTGCTCTGGATGTGTCCCAGACTATTTTAAAATAGCCTGTATTCAGCCACTGCTAAAATGACCTGGCATTGATCCATCAGTTTAAAAAAAAATGTATACCATTCGCAAAATTGTCCTTCATTTCAAAAATTCTTCAAAAACTGATTTTAGGACAACTTCTGGAAACACTACATAACAACAGCATTTTTGAAAAATTCCAATCAGGATTTCGCAAGCTGCACAGTACCGAAACAGCTCTTCTAAGGGTTACAAATTATTTACTAATGGCTGCAGACTCTTGACACTGTTCGGTACTGGTGCTGCTTGACCTTAGCGCAGCGTTTGACACCATCGATCACGCTACGCTATTAAAAAGACTGAAGGACTGGGTTGGCATTTCTGGAACAGCTTTGGAGTGGTTTGCCTCCTATTTGTCTAATAGAAAATGTTATGTCTCAATTGGTTCATTCTTCTCATCTACTGCACAGATAACATCTGGCATACCTCAAGGATCTATTCTTGGGCCACTTCTTTTCTCTCTGTATATGCTTCCATTAGGTCATATTATTCAGCAACATAATATCGCATTTCACTGTTATGCAGATGATACAGTTATATCTCTCCATTAAACCCTCTGAATACAGCAAGCTAGCCAAACTACAGAGCTGCATAGGTGATGTGAGAGACTGGATGTCACAAAACTTTTTGCAGTTAAAATCTGACAAAACAGAGGTGCTTATCATTGGTCCTGAGCACCTCCGTAAACAAGTCCAGCCACTGCTTGGTCCCCTTACCTCAAATATTAAAGGCTGTGCAAAAAATCTGGGTGTTGCTTTTGACAGTGACCTAAGCTTTGGGCAAAACACAAAAATATTGGTACAAACATGTTTTTATCAATTTATGAATATCTCTTAGATCAGAAATATGTTATATTTTAGCAATACAGAGAAAATTATTCATGCTTTTATTTCCTCACGTCTGGACTATTGCAATGCCTTGTTTACCTGCCTCAGTGCCCGAGATGTAGCTAAACTTAAGATTGTACAGAACTCTGCAGCCAGACTGCATTATTATTATTATTATTATTATTATTATTATTATTATTATTATGTTTGACTAAAGCAAAACAATGACCACCAGCCTAACTGCACTGTAACAAGGTTACTGTGATATGTACAGTAACTTACTGGCAGCAATTGGCAAGTAAGTAGCTGTAATACATTTTACAGTATGTTTACTGTAAGTACCTTTAAAATACTGTAGTTATTTTTACAGTAATAATCACAGTACTGTCATTGTAATTACAGTAAAACCACAGTACTGTACTTGTTATCACAGTAACAGGGTACTGTATTTTTTTAAACAGCAAATCTTAGAACACTGTAACATGCATCACTGCATTCATTTTGATACTGTAAATAAATAACAGTAAAATAATTACATACTGTAAAATGAAGACAGTTTTTCTCACCAATAGTAATTTATTTTTTCACTTTCAACATTTTACATAGTAAATACCAATTTGACCTTTATATTTTTCATTTTGTAAACATTTTTTGTTTTGTAAACAATAACACTGCTACCATGACATTCCTGAACGTACACATTTCTCCTCTTGCTTCAAGTTACAGTGACAATGTTAACATGTTTTCAAGTAATTTAACAGATATCCGTAAAATTCAAGCACTGGAAGCAACAAAATTAATGCTGGTATAAGACGATAAATATAAAAACACAGAAATTAAATATGAACTGCAAAAACTGCAAAATTTTAAACAATAGAATGTCCAAGACTGACTTTTTGTCCCTGAAATGAAGTATTCTCTGTACTGGAGTCTTTTTCCTGGGCTGGTGTCATTGCCCCTGCAGTGGAAGGAAAAAGAGGAATTTGTTACAGATTCGTATTAGAAATACAACAATATGTTTATTTACTACCAACAACACTAGATAAAAGGGGAAGACGGGCCCACCTTTGTGTATGTTCTGCACTGACATGGACCAGTAAATACCACTATATTGGTACCAATCTGAAATATCACTTTAAGTTTACATCCACAGCTGTTATTATGGTGTGTCTGCTCTGCAACATATTTTGGTAACGAGTAAGATCAAGTAGTCACTGTGTGTGCTTTGGATCTCTGACAAAGAAACTAACAAGCTTCACGCTAAACTTAGATTCCAGTACTTGTTATATAACCACTTACTCGACTGGTAAAATACTACTCAAAATGAGCATACTGACTCTGCTTATCTGAGATGGAGCAGCAGAACTATTTAAGTCCATCACTTGAGTCTGGCAGTTCCTCCAGTGGTCCTGAAACCACATCCTCCGTAGCCTTCCTGTCCTCGTTGGTGGGATGCTTTTTACTTTTTTATATTTGGGCTGTTGTTTAATTGTTAAACAGCAAACTTTAGTCTTACTCTCCATAAACAAATATGGAAAAGCAAGCATGGCTTTTAGTAGTACTATGAGTAAAAGTAATTCAGAATTGTGTGCACATGTCAGTTATGTATAATGGAATACTCATCTTTTATCTTAAAGAGTGCTCAACAACTAAATTATTTGAAATTCCCATCCCTGTTCTTAGTGATAAATGTGTTCACTGAAATCTCTTTGGTCTCAAGATATTAAATATGCGTATTAGGTGAAGTAACCCTTTACAGCAGTCTATGTTGTGTCTTGTTGAGTACTGGGATCTTACCAAGCATGATGAGCCTTGGAGTGCTAGGCCAGGAAACCTTGGCCTCAATGTCTGTTAGGGTGGAAGTTTCCTGCAACAGAAAATAAACAGACAACACTATTAGAAATCCCAAGTACTATATTCATAAGAAAATAAATTAAAGAGAAAACTTAAATTGTACAATACTGGGGGTTTTTTGGAGCTTCTCAGCATGTCTGAAAAGAGCAACATGTGCAGAAAATAACCTGTGATTTAAAATTGGCCAGCCAAAACACGTTAACGCCGTGATATTTGTTACCTTATTCTTCCATGACTTGCGAATGAGACCCTGTTTGCTAAAGTTAAGCTAGCAAAAATGTATCCAAATTGACAATAGCTGTTGCAGAGTCTTCCCTGCCATGTAGCTCAAAAAACACACGAAATGTTGTGTTCTTTAGAAGTCTTACCTGTCGTTGCGTTGTGTTTCACCTTGGCCCGCTTCAGAATATGTTACTGGCTAGAGTTACCAATGCCACATGGTAGCTAGAAAGAAGTATTTATCCAAATGGAGCTAGCGTTAACTAACCAGCGCACCAACACCAATTCATTCCGAATTTACACTTAACTTGTGCTGTTTATCAACTAACGCTAAATGACACCACATGATTTATATTTTAAGTGCAAATACTCTATTTTGACCATATTAGTAACACTAACGTTAGCTTACTAGTGCAGGAAAGTGTCTCCCTACTGTTGTTTAAACTGCTGAAAAAAATTCCCGCTCAAAATTAGTATACAGTAATAATGCTGTGAAAACTACAGAAACTTGTTACAGTGTGTTCTTTTAGTTTCAAACTTCAGATTTCAGGAACTCTTTTGTACAATGCCGTATTAGGGCCATTGTAGGATCAAAAATGCTAGTATAGGAACCAAGGGTTTTGGGTAATAATCAAGCAAAACTCTAAATTCCTAAGCTGTAAATTGTACATTTAAGAGAAAAAGTAAATTGGATATTTTCTGAGTTTTGAGCCATACAGAGACTCAATGAGGTAATGGAGTGCAAAACAGTGGTAACACCAGCCTTAATCCAAATTTCATAGCCCCTTTAGTAGTTTTTCCTATAGAAAGCAGGACGAATCTCTTGAGAGAAACAGATATGGGTTTTCTTTCATAGTCTTTCAGTGTTCTTTATGAACATTATGCATATGTATGCATTGTTCTTTATTCTCATGTTAGACATGTTGTACATATTACATTGCTGTTTTCGATGAACTCTCTGAAGGACAGCCGTGAAAGAGGTCCTGAAGGATGTCCTTTCTATGTTCTTTAAACATAGAAACAGAAACAGTAAAAATACAAATGTAAATAAGATATTTTGTGACCAATTTTTTTATCGTAAATGTATGACTTTTAAATCTCAGCGAATATTCAAGTAATTCAAGTTTAAATGTATTACTGTAATATTAGAATTTCAGAGTATTTTTAGACCTATTACCGCCAGTATTTTTTTCTTATCTACAATGGCCCTGATACACCGTAATACTTTATGGCACCGGCTGCATTTTTTTAAATTAATGATTGATTAAATTACCAACAACAGTTTGATTAAATAAGTATGGAGCTGTTTTTGCCCCTTTTTCAAAGCATCTTGCATTTTTTTGTTATATCAGCTTTGACTGCACATCACCTCGTGGCTGTAATTCTTGCTGAAGTAATCAAGTTAACATGAGCGGTTATTTACACAAAACCTATCAGCAACAAGCCATAAAGGGACCAACCCAGATATATAATGTATGCTTCCACCTTAGTCAGAAACATTATACTGGGCCCTGGGGAAATATTCGAGAGGAAATGCTGTAGTTACAGTCTTAGTGTTTAAGAGTGTGTGTATATGTGTGTGTCTGTGTGTGTGTGTATACATTTGCATGTGTGTGTTTGTGCTGTGGGGGTGGTTCCTCTGGTGGATGACTAATGACTTTGTGTGTGTGTGAGGGGTGGGGGTGGGTGGATTGCCGGTATGCCTGCATGTGTGTGCCTTTAGAGATGGGAGAGATTTCCCTTATTTGCTCAGAGTTATTTACCAGGAGACGGACGTGTTCGTGTATGTTAATGCACTCTTAAACGAGTTGAAATTACCTGTTAAAGCGGCCGCTTTATCTGAAAAGGCAGGTTAAAGAGAACCGACGGTGGCGTGGATAGCGTGGTTTGTCTGAATCTGTTAACCGGTAGCCTTGAATCCTCCACCCAAACACCTTCAACTGCACTTCAATGTGCATCCCCCACACCGCCCCCCACATTAATCCCTCCAAGTGGCGCATGATGCATTAACGTCTGTGAACGTCAAATATGTAATTTCAGCAGCAGTCAAAGTAAATTGCCCAGCCTACCAACAGCACTTTTTTAATAATTTACAAATCACGGTGCGGTGGGGAAAAAAGGTACACGCATGCCCCAGTGTGTGTTCGGGGCCGTGGCGTGTGTCATTTCTCACCACAGTTCCCTCACAAAGATCGATTCCTATGAAAAATTTTGACACGTCAATGCCGTAATTGTGTGTACAGGAGGTCGGAAAATGTAGCTGTGAGTCAATATGTGTTAATAAACGCATGAGAATTGGTTATGTAGTGAGTTGGACAGAACTGTAGACTGTATATAACTAGTGAACGTAGTTGTCGTGACATCACCTATTGGTTTGTAGACTGCTGTTTTGTAGCCTTAAGTTTGTAATTTTGACCGTTGCCATGCTGGAATTTGGACGCCACCATCTTGTTTTTTTGGAACCAGCAAGCGCAAGCGATCATATTCAGAGTGACTTAGAGGCGAAGGCAAGGTAGCCTGCCCTAAAGCATTACCCGCTTTATGGTCTATTTAACTCATGTTTAAAATGTTTATTAAGGTAATAAATCAAATGATTAATTTTCTCATAGACTTTTACACAATCAGACTTCTTTTTGTAACCAGAGGAGTCGCACCTTGATGGACATTACCAAGAATGCAAGTTTACGGCACATGATAAACGTCTATGTAAGCACTAGAAACAAGCATAGTATAATTATTATTATTATCTATAAAACCAGGACAAGTTGTTAGTGGAGTTGGGAACCAGGACAAATTGTGTTTTACAGACATTTGCTGGACTCAGGACACACAGCTTGAAACCGGGACAATCCCAGACCATCAGGGACTTCAATGTACCTTGCAACCCGATATCATAGAAGTTTGTGAAATAGGGACGAAATTGAATCTATTGGTTCGTGTCCAGGGACACGAATTGTCAGTTTTTTTCCTGTCACTCAGAACGAAAATTATGCCAATGGAGAGTCAATTAGGAGCGTTATTGCTGGTGGAGACACAAATTAAATGCATCTGGGTGACTAAGCAACAGTCAGAGCAAGTGACGTACTTAATAATTTCCAAAAAACACTACTAAGGGCGGATGGGTCCAACAACCAAGACTGTCAACCAGGAGGCCGGTGTTTGACACCTTGCTAATGCCTTAAACTTAGAGTTGGTTATGTTGCCTAACCTAACCGTTTGTGGATTTCTTGCCTAAACATAACTGTTCATGAATTTCTTGCCTAAACCTAACCGTTTGTGGATTTCTTGCCCAACAATGATATTTTTCCTTAACTTAACAAAGTGGTTTTGTTGCCTAAACCTAAGTCGTCACAAAAATAAATTTGTGCCGAGTTACACGAAACAAACTGCATTCATGAGACTGTGTTGTATCTTGACAGTGTCTTAGCCCACTGAGTAAATTGAGCAATAAGCTGTTGTAAGCAGATGTTGACTGTTGGAGCAGCTGAGCACAGGTTCATCCTGAACCCCTACACATCGTTACCATAAGTAACATTACATAAAAATTAAAAAAGTAGATAATACTACACTTCTTGCACAGCAGGGATTGGCCTCATGTCTGAGCTAGCTGTGTTCCATTAGCTTCTGTAAATCACTGTGGACCCCCTATTATAATTTAATTTCATATCAACTGTCTATGTATGCAACTCTACACATATTCAAGCAATGTTGTAAGGGTTTATGGACAACCAACATGACCAATATCACAGTTTGTCCATTTAAAGCAGAGAGAAGTGCTTCTCCTTGAGATACTCTAGGTTGTCCTTCAAACTCACCCAAGCTCATTCCTGAGCTGCACACACAGTACCAGCTGTCTTGGGGACGTGTTTAAGCTGTTGGTTGGGATATTTGGCAGTCGGTTGGTCACGAACACAAACATGCTGTTTGAGGATTACAGATTGAAAAACAAACTTGGAGAGGCCTTTCTAGTCTCAACCGTGGTATCTTAAACACCTGTAACACTTGCTTCAACTGTTCATTTTACTAATGCAACAGGATAACTTGAGGCTGAGTTTTATCTTATAAATCTATTGAATATGTCATGAGATTTCAGCAAATAAAGGATAATTCCCATTTTTGTTGATTACATATGGACTCCACCTGGAGTCAAAAAACTCAAAATGTGATCTAGCATTTCTTCTCCGTGAATGACTCCTCGTCTAGTTATTTAAAAACCACGTCATTAATTGTGTTGATATCCCATTCAGTCAAGTCTACAGTTTCTATGCAACTGAACACTTAATAAAAAGTTTTCCTCCTTACCCTCTAAAACTCCCCAAGCACCCCCTAATCATCTGCTTTATGCATTTATAGGGTTGGTATCCAAAGTATTAAATGACTGATGATTTACTCAGTTTGGCCACTTCTTATGTAATAGTAAGAGTTGGTTTCATTTTGCCTTTATTTAGTCCCATCAACCTGCACACCTGAGACACACCTTGTACACAGTTACGTCCAGATTCTAGTGTCTCTCAAGTAAAACCTTTGTGCTCGCTGGAAGTTCTGTGAGTTCTGCTCTTATGGCCCAATCCACTTGCTGCAGTTAACACATGTGCACTTAACATGTCATCATGTGTTTCACTGGTAACTGCATGCATGTGCATTTTATATTTTACTGCGTTTCATGGAGGTAAATTCCTCATGCGTGTACAAGTACTTATAATGGATGTGTGATTTTCTTAAAGCTGCATTAACTTCTGCTTTACTGTCTGTCAGAGGCTGCAGCAGGCTCAGTTCAGAAGTAAAGTCGAGATACTGGTATCTGGAGTTAGGCAAAATTTTGAGAAAGGTAAGAGCTTGCATTGCTAATCTCTAATATCTAAATGAAAATGGTAATGGGTTCTAAGTGTTTCCAAGACTCTACCCTTTACAGACATGCCTGTGTGATGTCAGTCCTCATAGTAGCCGTTTTATTGCAATAAGACAAACTTTTGAAACTTGCGTCACTGTATTAAAAATGACCTGTTGTGACCTGTAGGTTAATCACAGCCTTAAGGAACTTGACAACCACAAACTAGAGACCTGGTTCAGTCAGATTATGTATGGTTCTCCTCGGTATATTGACAATATGGGCAGTTTCCAGAACAGAAGTGCTTGCCATCCAATCACAGAAAAATTTGATTTTTGCAGAAATCTCCAAATTGTGTTTGATTCCAAGTGTTTGAATCCAAATCACAGCACAACTTTGGTGTTT
This sequence comes from Anoplopoma fimbria, assembly GCF_027596085.1. NCBI lineage: Eukaryota > Metazoa > Chordata > Actinopteri > Perciformes > Anoplopomatidae > Anoplopoma > Anoplopoma fimbria. Next base: position 22,209,055 of record NC_072466.1, on the reverse strand, counting down.
CTCAATATCATGGCGTCTTAATGCGGTATTTTGGGGGGATTTTTGATAATTTTTTATCAACTTTCAAATTGCACAAATTCAAAATGGATAAATGTAGCTAATCCAAAACTTGCAGCAACAATTTATGTGACATAATTTAGCATGGGAATGGCCATCACAATGCTTTGGCCTTTTTAAACTCTAATCATACAACTTTTGAATAGGCGCCTAATAAAAACACAATATCTATTACAGATTTATGATCAGAAGAAAAACCTGACACCCCGTGCTTCAGGTTCCCAGCTTTCAAATGATATACATATACTGTTGACCTGCTATTTCCCCATAAAGACCCCCTGTCCATTCGATCGATCATTCTCCGTAGGCTTGCCACTAAGAGCGACCCCTTTCACATAATACACTGATCATTTAATCTATTGTTATTAAAAAAACATCTCAAAGTGCAGCTTTAACAATGAAAATAAAATGGGAAAAATAATTTCCCCTTTGTTTCCCTCCTGGAGAGAAAAATAATGTACATATTGATATTTATTTAATCAGATATCAGTCTAAAAGAACCACAGTCATCGTTTTAAGTGACTCACCCCATTGATGTACCATATTGTTAAGTGATAAGGGGCCTTTTACTTTGAATTCCCAGGCCTGTGCTCGGTGAGTAATGATGGACTGGTGTCTGCTGTCTCCCTCCCGGGGGAAGAATCTTGGATAAACCTCTCACCGAACTCCATTAGTTGCAAAAGCTCTCTGCTTAGTGTCAGCTCAGTTATATATGGCTCGGATTTGTTTTATGTTTATACTTAATCGATGAGTGTAGTTTTATGTGACGTTTCCCTTTCTTATCAAACACTAGCCCGGCCTCTCAGGGAGATTAAACTTTGTGATTGTTTGGCTGATTCTTGTCAGCAGAGTACTGGCTGTTTGAGCAGGAATGTCATTCACATTTTTTGTGCTTTAAGATTTTGAAATACTAGTTCTCACAGAGCAGAGTGCATTTTTGACAGAGGGGCTCAAATATCCAGAGTAGATTCATTAAATATACAACTATACACTTTTCAACGCCCCTTGAAAATGACCAAAAAATTGCTCACATGAAGTCAAAGAAAAAAAAAAAGAATCACTCTGCACCAGAGGTCATCTGTTTGTAAATGTCTTAAGGGGAGACACGACAGCTGAATAGGGTAAAAGAATAAAACATAGATACCATCATAAAACGTCTTAAGCATTAAAATAGTAAAGATAACCAATGCAATTTATGAGCATCATGTTTATGGTAGTATATTGTTCTTTTAAAAAATATATATTTTAAAATTGAAATCCTGCTAATAATCCCCATTTTTACTAAATGTATGGGGTAACGTCTTTTAAATTTTCTGTGACAGTAACAGAATACAGTATTTTTATTAATCCTTATTTCATAACGCTGTTTCCATGTATTCCATTATTTCCCAAACCTGCACATAAGCATGTTAGTGTGTGTGTATGTGTGTGTTTGGTCATCTGATTGTATATAGTGTGTGCCAGCATCAGGAGGAGGTTGAGACATTGCTACAAAGGATTTGAAAATGGAAAACGATTGCGTGCTTACTTCAATGCCGAAAATGTTTGTGCTGCACAAAAACACATACAAAATACATCACAATGGCTTCCCAGTGGGACCGCTTAAATATTGATCAGCACAAATGTGCTCCGATGCTGCATGTTGATCCACAAAAAACTATTTTGGCTGCACCATTAACAGCATCACACTCTCGTAAACAAATCCACCTGTATTCCCATGCATCCAGAATCCAATTTCTGGGTACATCTTTCATAATTTGCGTCACCGACACAATGACAGGGTCCCTCTGCAAACTGTGTAGCATTCTCATATGGCCCTGACAGATTATGGAATGTGAGACCAAGCTTTAACCAGCCACGGAAATTGTCCACTGGCCTTTTTATAAAAAAAATCTGATTGGAAAAGCAATTCTCTGCATTTTGTGTATGAGTGGGTTGGGAAAGAAAGCATCGGAGGGACAAGTGGAGGGAAAGTGATGGTGAAGCTTCACGGTAGGTAATGTGTGGATTTATTTATCACTCTGTTCCAGTGGCCTCCTTCCTCCCCTCCTCCTCCTCCTTCTTTTCTTCCACATCCATGCTTTATGTATACAATCAATTATTCAACATGCAGTTTTCACAAGCTGGGCCTCCCACTCTGCCAACTGCATGCCTTGTTGTAGCCTCAGATAAACACAGCTACTGTAGGCTGCAGACAGCAGCAGAGCTATGGCCTGCTCCTCTCATTCTGAGGACCATGTAAGGCGTTTGCCAGGGTTGTATACTGTCTGCGAGGCCTCGGTGGAGTTATCGATTGGAACTACTCTTGTCCACTGATGCTTTAAGAAAACAATGCTGAGAGATCACCCGTATAATCAGGGAAATCCCTCTTATACCAGGAATGAGTCTGAATTTTACAAAAAATACTCATAGAAACTACTTACTGTGACTTTTAAGTAATAATGTATAACTGCACTGCTGTCACATTCATACTTTTATTTTTTAAATCACTTGAAGGTCCAGTGTGTCGTAGTTAGCAAATTTTATTAGCAAAAATGGAATAAGTATTCAGAACTATGTTTTCATCAGTGTATAATCACCTGAAACTAAGAATCATTGTGTTTTCTTTAGCTTAGAATGAGCCCCCTCCTACTAGGGAGTCGGTCCTCTTCATGGAGTACGCCATGTTGCAATGTCATGTTCCTACTGTCGCCCAGAACGGACAAAACAAAACCACCGTTTTGTTAACTGAAGGCCCAAACCTTTCACACTCCCAAGTCATCAAATACTGAAGCTTGGTTGGTGCCATACTGTGTCTAATAACAATGTAAACCCATCTACGCAATGTAAGATGGGGAGAGTGACTTATGTAGTATAGACAGTTGGAAAATCCACATATTGAGGTTGGATGGGTCAAACAAACAGGACTTTCGCCCAAGAGACATCTGTCCGCGTAAAACATGATCTTTCGCCTCAGCCTAGCCAAGTATTTTGTTTAGAAATTATTTTATAAACTGACTGTATGCATGTACCGAGCTGAGACTGATACGGCATCCCTGACATGTCCAAAATCGATGCAAGAGGGGGTACCTGGGTCGTAGTTTGAAATGTAGGGCAGGTTGGCAGTGAGAATTTGTTGGAAGGCCACCGTAGCTCTCCGACAAGCTTGGAAAGGGAGAAAGAGATTTGTTAGGGTCGGGTAAGAATATCAGGGTAGGCCAACCAAAGGCAAAGCAATGCGGGTCATGCATTCACCATAGTAGGAACAAAAATATAATGACTGGGAAGGTAGGACAACATTTGGATAATAAACAGCTATGTGCTTTATTGTCTTGCACATAAAGTTTGCATTTACGGAGCAATGGGCCTTTTCCTGCTAATGTACGGTCAGACAAATGGGCCTTTGGTCAGTTGGGACATAATTTGGACTGTTGGTGTTTTAGAATAATGGTCTAAGGGAACAATGTCATGGCACCATTTAATTTAGCAAAGTACGTCAGGGGACAAAACTTCTGCTAAAACGTTCCTTTTCTGTGGCCAGATGTGAGTGGGGTGAAATATTGGTACATTTATCAGAGTGCTTGGCTGGAGCCTTCAGTTGTGCAAAAGGCTAATTTCAAATGGCAGAGGTTAACAACACTAATGTGGACGATCCAGACCTGATTAAGGAAACTATGCCAAACACCATTATCTCATCTCACTCTCCTGTTTTGCACCAGTCTGCAATTCTACACTCTGTACTGTTCAACTGAGAGGAAGTAAACATAGCTGCAGGAAGATAACAGAGGGACGGATGTGGGTAAAAATGGAATACAAGGGACGTGCCTCAAATCCCTGAAATAGAATAGAGTGGAAATAATTATGATCAGAGGCTCCGTCTGATTGACGAACAACTTCCTGTGGTGACGGCTGTACATATTGAGACCAACTAGAAAGATGCATTCAGTAAAGTTCAGATCTCTGTCAGGCGTTTCTGCAAAGACCACTGCTGCATTGTGCGATTGAATGAATACAACCCACATTTGGCGTTTTGAGAAAGTGTGAGTCAGCGCAACCACGAGAAGTCCTTGAGCATGCACCCATAACTGGCCACCCAGAATGTTATGCAGTTTGCTGCAGCAGAATATGAGAGTAGCCGTGGACAGACACAGATACTCCTGGTGGAGATAACAACAGCACTAACTTCAACCAGTTGTATTTCTTGTCTTTGTATAACACATACGTATCTCTGCACTGTGGGACTTGATGATTTCTCTTCTTGCACACCAGGTTCTCTCCTGTCTTGTGAGTCCCTTTACGAGGTAATGAACACTAACGATATACAGAACAAAATGGTATGCCAGACCATGCATCTGAAATGAGATCCTCTAAGGTTACAGTGCGTAAAGTGTCACATTGACAATAAAACGTTCCTCCCCGGCGAAGATGATGCAGATTAAACAGAGAACTAATTAGCCATTCCACGCATGACGGCCACAGGCAGTTATCTCCCGTGAAACCTCCCATTACCGGCATCGCTTCCAAAGCCGTCAGTGTAAACCATGCTCGCTTTGTTCCTGATCAGCCAGGGTAGGAAGCTTTTGCCCCAATACAGGAATATGGTATGGTTTTTGATGGTTGTTTTTGAGTTGAGAATCAAAGAACATTCTTAATCTCACACTCACTGTAGCAGAAATAAAGTAAATGTATAACACATGAGGAGGAAAGCTTGATACTAACATGGAGCAGAAGTTGTGAGGTTTTCATGTTAAGTGAAATGGCCTACATATTATAAACCTTGGGTTTGCATCCTTTCTGCTATTTTTATTTTAGAATAAAGCACCACTTGGGCTTTGATTTATTCCTTTAGGGGGAGGTGGGTTAATTTAAAACAATGCATAGTATCTTGTAAAAGCTTCATGTATTTTATATGAAAAAGCTGAATCTATAGAGTAACAACAGTTATGTTCAGACCTGGCATTAGCATGCATCTTGGGGGCGGGTGGCGCTGCATGTAAACAAAACTATTAAAAAACACATAGTTTTGTTGCTTGCTCAAAATAGGAAGTTATTCGGTTAGGCCACATTCTGTTTAAAGCTGGCATTTGTGCACCGCATCAGATGAACATCAGGCTACAGTAATTGTACTAGTATAATACTATGTGTAGAATTAGATCCCAGTGGTGGCCATGTAGGATTGTAAAGTGCAATATGTGTACGCCACCACTTTGTTTATATTGACAAAACTGATGAGCTATATTACTTAAAGAATGTTGATTTAAAAAATAAAAAAACATACTCATTTTAACCGCCAAATCAATTATTTCAAATAAAGGATTTTGTTTGGATTTGTCATTTTTTTAGGGTGATGATGTCAGTAGTAAGGGGGAAACCACTAGCCTACAATAGTGATAATTTGAGCAAATATGATAAAAATATATATATTTTCATTAAAAAAGTACCAACTGTAGCTTTAACTAGAACAATTAGCTCCTTCATCAAAGTGACACCCTCTGGTCATTTACTAATATATTCATACGTTTCTTCTACAGGACATATGATGCAGATTTAATAAGACTGTTAACATTAGCCCGGAGTATTCCGCTCCACCTCCTACCCAGGCTTTTCATCTCACTGCACCAGTATCTGCAGTATCCATACACTGTCTCTCTGCATGCAGAGGGGTTTTCCCAGCACAGGCATCCCCTCACTCTCTCATCTCTCCTCTGCTGCTGATACAGCGTGACCAGGATTACGCTTTTAACCCAGTCCAAGATGGCTGCCTCCAGCTGCCAGTTCTCTCTCTTTCCTTTTTTCCCCCCACCGTCTCTCTAGCTCCTCTTGCTGTGCGAAAGGGAAGAGAGCGAGGCGTTCAAAAATACATGACCCTGGAGAAAGAAAGACACTCCAGTCAGCGTTTCTAGACTGCAACCATAAAAAGCCAACGTGCAAAGAGATTTACTATCGTCCACATTGTGACAGCTGAACATGCTAATTAAGGCAGGCATTCCATCTGTCACTTTAGATAAGTAAAAGTGCTGATCCCTCTCAAGGCCAGCTTCCTCAGTTTCAAATAGAAACCACGTCGAGGTTGCAGTGCTTTCGATATCATATCCACCCTTGAATAAGGACTAGGTTTCAAATGTTAATGCTTAAGAATTCAGTATAGAATAGGTAGCAAAGAGGTTCTTTGCAAGCAGACTGCAGACCAGACATATTGTTTCAGAATTCAGAGGTCAGGGGCAGTCCTATTACAGCTAGGTAAAAATCAATAATTTACTGCAGTTCTAGTACATATAAGATGTCTTTTTTTTTTTTTTTTCAGAATTTACTGGAAAATCCTTTCCGTTGTGAAATAGGAGGATATTTTGGCTTGGGTTCCAGAAGAAAAAGCCCTTAGAATACTCTCAAGGAACTCCTTACAAAAAAATGATATCAAGGAGAACTAGCTCAGGAGTGATTAAGGGAAATTCTCAGAGCAACTCTTAGCAAGGAAGTGAGGATGTGAATTTGACCTGTATGAAGCAAACTCGATTAAAAAGGTATTGTTGATCCAAGATAAAAGAACGAAGAAGAAAGAAAATGGCTAGCTTTGTGATAATGGGCATAGAATGGACAGTGAAATCGATAGGCCTAATCATATAATTTCATCTCTATTAAGACATGGTGTAATTGACCCTTCGCTGATCCCTGAACCCCGCAGCTACTCTGTCAAGCTTTGAGAGCCACCATGGAGCCCACACTGTCACTAACTGCACCCCTTTAATAAGTATCACATTTTGGGAAAAAATGAAAAAGCACTTTCAGAGAAAAGCAGTTAGAAAGGTCTAGTCAATGCGTTTGAAGGATATATACAGTACATGGCTCTGACAATATTTCCATGACAAAAACTTTTGATATTCTTTTGATTCTATCTTAAGGACTAGAGAAGACGTCATTAAAGTAAACAACTAAAATCTGAATTAATTGTATCTTATTTACAGTGGGGAAAATTATAGACTGTATGTATCAAGTGGATGTAGTCACTGTGACTTCACCAATTGGTTTGTCAACCGCAATTTTGAAGCCTTAAGTTCAGTATTTTGGCCCTCAACAACTTGTTTTTTGGCTATCTCCATCTTGGTTTTGCAACCAGAATTGACATGAGAGGGTGGAACCAAGTACAACAGAACCCTTAACAAGACATTTTTTGGGAACCGAAATGTTACAATTAGCTTTCATGAACTAAAAACACACTGTGAAAGGGTTTAAGTTGTAGGAGGAAAACACAGACAACTCACAGACCTGGATCACGCCGTGGTGGCTACATGGGGACACCGAAACAAGCTGTAAAAACAACATTAAGGTCAAGTTAGCGAACATATTAGCAAACAATTGCTTACAGTATTTACACACCCAACAGAGACAGAGCAACATTAGCTTTAATTTGGAGTTTTGTTTTTGGTCATCACCAACGCCTGAGGGAAATATCTGTCTCTAAATTACTTATTTCTCACTAAACAAAGTCTGCTGATCTATTGTCCAAGTAAAGTACTGATTAATACAGAAGCCATGACAGACCAGAGAGAAAACAAATAATGTGTTCCATTTCTTTAGTCTGATCTAAATAGATGTCTCTTCTGTTTATGACAAGGGTTTGCCAGGATCATTATTCTAAGTTACTTTTTCTTTCACCTGGGAAAGCTGTTGGAAAGAATGATGCTTTATGCAGGGTTTTTTGAGTTTTTTATTTATGTCTTAATTATTAAATCACATCATTTTCCTGGTGAGTGTTCTGTAACACACAATAACTGTACCTCGTGTTTAGAGTAGATCGAGAAAGTAAAACTCGCTTAGAAATTTAGTAACTTAGAAAAAACTGATTATCAGAATGTTTTTTTCTCACTTGACCCCCAGTGTTTACATAGTTTCGTGCAGCTTTAAATAAAGTTTTCGAGGAATAAAGTTCATGTTAAACTCTTCCAGGCTATAATACCTACATGAGCATTACCTTCAAATCAATACTTAGTCCAGCATTGGGATGTCTGCTTCGAAAAATGTATTCGTAAGAACAGCTTGTAATGTACCTAATCATTTATCCAGGAGGGATTTTTTTCCACCACGCTTCATGTTTTTTGTGAGTGTTGTGGAGGAGTTGTGGACATGGCGGTCTTTTCTTGGAGAGCTCTGTGAGGCTAAGTAAATACTGCTTCTCAACCATCTCTATCGATAAGTGTGAGGAAGGAGAAAAAAACCACATTCATACCCTGTGGAGGTGTTATTCAGTGTGAGGGCTTAGATCTGTTTTAAAGCAAGCGGCTGAAACCTTAATGGAATTTAAAACGACCTTGACTTAAAGAATCTCTCAACGAGTTATTTAGCCTCTGACACAAGTCTTTCTCTCTCTCTCTCTCTCCTTTATTCATGTCTATTTTGTCTCTCTTCTCCTTAAGTAATACATAAGTGACGTAACTGCACGTGCAAGTGCATGTACACTCAGCAAGCTAACTATGGACGTAGCACACAAGCATGCACGCCCACACACACCCACACAGATGGCATCCGAGTGTCTGTTAGCACACTTCATGTGTATTTCTGTGACTATCACACGTGGGTTACCATGGCGACACGCCGTTCTCGGTCCTACCCGACAAAGCCCTGATGTTGAGATTCTGTGTGACACTTTAATGGAAGGAGCAGCTGTCTCGCAATCTAAAACAAATGAAGCGCAGGAATCTAAGGAACAAGTGGAAATAAAAAAGACGGAGAAAAGGAAAATGAAATGAGTGAAGGGAAGCTGGAACAGAAATGTGGTGCAAAGCTACATAACCATGTACAATTTATTTTATTTCTCAATACAGTCTCACTCGTGATGATGTATTATGCTGTACAGCTGTTCAAATGAAAACAATATTAACATGCAAGTTCAATTATAGATTTGTAGGCACCCTTTTAGCTAAAAGTTTTAAGATAAATAATAGCTGACTTTTCTGGGGAAATAATCCCCCCATTCCAGATCTTAAGGCAGGTAATCTATCATCTGTGGAGGATCAGGGTGTGAAAGTAATTTTCCTCGAACCTGGCGTTTGTCAAAGTGGAGATCAAAAGGGGCTGCGGGAGAGTGAATTTAAGCGGGGCTGTTTATGGCATTAAAGGGAGGCAGCTTCCTACAAGTCGGAGCTTAATGCTCCCTGCCGGTGCGCTGACAGCTCTTGTCACTGTGGATCTCGGTGCAAAGCTGTGCTCTGGTAAACAGCAGGTTAAACTAAGGCTGGCATCAAGGTTTCCTGTGCAGAGTATCTGCAAGTACAACAGCATCAGAAAGAACACACATTAAAAGGACTAAAGAGGATGTAGTAGTGCAGTTTGGGATGTGGTAAGACATTAAAAGTAACTATGTAGGGTATATGAAGAAATACTTAGGTTTTTAAAAGGGTGATGGGGTACCAGTGTTTTCTTAAAATGTTAATCCAATAGGTAATAGTTGGATACTTCAAGTATTGCATTCATATCCCGAATCCCCAGTGGTTTGTTCCATTCAGAGTTCTGCGGGAAGCTACTGGCAGTGCGTTTAGGTGTGTTATGCACAACTGTTAGTTCCCAACAACAGTGGCGGCTCCTAAAGAGGTGAGCACGTAGACGGTGCAATAAAATCAGTTCTATCAAAACTAGAAAGTATTTCTTCATTAAAAGAAGAGCAAATAACAGCAGTTACGGCTTTTCTCCATGAAAAAACTAGTTTCCTCCTATGTCATATGGTTCGTTGGTCCGATTGGTTGAAATTAGCCCATGATAGACGGTGATAAGCAGATGCTTCATCCAATCACCTGTCGATATTTATTTTTTAAAGGTGCCTGCCCATTTCCAAACAGTTTCCAAAAACTGCTTCTCAAATGGTTCCGTGTAACAAAGAATCTGAATTAACGCCAAGAAGAGACACATGATGACCATGAAGAGAGGTGAAGGAACCAAAACCACTTGGTTAAGTGTGAGAAAATAGTTGAAACTCATGGTATTGGGCATTTGAACAAATCACGGTGGGGGATGGTGAATGGTTTGGGATTTGTATAGAGTCCTTCTAGTCTTCTGACAACACATTCACGCGTATGTGATGGCAGGGGCTACCATGCAAGGAATAGCACATTCACTCCCCATCCGTGTTCTGATGGCACGGCCTTTCGGGGGCAACTCTGTAAAGCACTTGCCCAAGGACATAGACAGCCATATTTGCAGATGCAGCTTCCTCCTGGCTGCCACTCCTGAATCTTTGCCTCCCCAATCTCTTTCCGAGAATTTTGTGACTTTTGCGTGTTTGTATCGTAGCTATGGGGATATTAGCGCACACTTCCTAATGGCTACATAAATTTAGCACCCTCGCAAAACGCTGTGTCAAATGTCCTACAGACAGATTTACGACAAATAGTTTCTTTCTGTCATGGTCTTCTTTTTTTAACCAATAATGCAAAAAAAAAGCCCATCCAACATGCTAATGCACGTTCTACAGAATCCCCCGGCGTGCCTATCATCAGAACAACATAAAAAAAAGCAGCTGCTTTGAGATTTTCATCTATATATATTTTCAATACTTGAGCGCTAAACTAAAATTCCATTCACCTTCCACAAGTGCCACGGCAAACATATAACTTAAAAAACTATGTACATCAACAATGACTTTGACAGGTTAGTCCTTTAATATGTCAATAAACTATACTATTTTATTGTTTGATACTTTGAATATCCATAGCAGGCATTGAAAAAAAAATTGTGTAGCTTGCTATTACATAAACCAGGAACAATTTACCAAAACGAATGACCTATTACCAGTCACATAGCGTGTTGATAAAATAACTTTTTGATGCCTTTGAGAAGCCGTTTGACAAATTGCACAAGGTTAGCGGGGCGGCTGAGATATGTTCACCAGAAAGAGGCAATATCTTTGATAATATTTATCTGCACGTCAAATCATCGTAATGGCTTTTGTTCATTTATTTATCCATGCTTTATGTAATGGCAGAGTGACTTCGCTGATGTATTAGCCGGCGCTGAGTGGGCAGCTCAGATCCATTACCCATCTACTAATGCAGGTCTTTCTTTTTTTTTTTACGCAGCCATTCATCTCAGCCCTCTCCCACTGTATAACTCAACAGCTTCCAACTGCGAAACCGATGCCAGTTGAGATGGGAGAAAGAGTGCATGCAGCAGCTAATTTGGAACAGGTATAAAAGGATTGGCTATCAACAACAACACTGCAACATGAACATCAGATCATTTCCTCCCGTTTGGCGCGTTTTCCGCTGATCGAAACAAATGGCATATTTTTTTCAAGTAAATGCACGATCAAGTGTGATTATAAACCCTAACAACCACACCAATAAAATCAGAAGAAGCTACAAAGCTGGCTTACCTGAGAAATTCAAAAAAGCCAAGCTGAGGCCTGAAGCGAGTGGCTCCGAGGTAGCTTTGATTGGCAGCTGCCTAAGCAGGGTGGGATTTGAAAAACTGTTAATTACTCTTCTCATTACACGCACCGATCAGGAATGCTCTCAGTCAGAGAGACATCAGAAAACTCTTTCTTTTTTCCTAATTATTATCTGGAAGACTGCAGTCACGGCTGATCGCACATGCTTCCCCCTGAAACGGGTACGAGCGAGGCTGAAAGACCGGTGTGCTGCTCCGATCTCCCCATTAAAAAACACTCCTCAGAGCATTCAGCACATCTGCACCATCTTTTCTCCGCTTACAGTCACGCGGTGAGAGTTCATTGCACATTCACAAAGAAACGGAGCGTCACAGCTAATGTCAGATATTTCAACAACAAATTAATTTTGATGCATTTTGGCATGCACGTCAGAGAGTTTTTTCTTCCCTCGGTGTTTCAGTTATAATTGCCGGCACATAAAGGCAGTGATTAATGAGTCGGACTGGAACTTTTGAAAAAATAAAATCTATTATCACAATTTTAATAATAGACCACATGCAATGGGATTGCTGTCGTCCTCTCTCAACAATAAATTGTAGTTATCCATCACAGCTGCTGTAAAAATGTGAATTAAATCATTTTTAATGAGCTCACGGATAATAACCACATAATTCTTTCAGCTTTCTTACAGAGGGAACTTATTTTAGAAGGATGCCTTTTTTAATTCACTTATTTATGACAATTACATATGTTTGAGTTCATTCCACGTTATATTTTACACAATCATCAGTTAGATTTTTCTGAATATTAAAGGATACTTCTGTTTTATTACAACTGGGGTCACATTTGTGTAGTTTTGTAGCCATCATTTCTATTATTTATGGTGACACTGTATTCAGCAAGTTCCTTTTGGAGATGATGACATCCCTTACTCAAAGTTATGTTATGGTATATATGTTATTTCTATGTTTGCAACTGGCAGTTTGTGTAAAACATGTAGCCATGCTTTTATTTTAGTGCCTTAAAAGTATATTTGGCAAACCTCTTTTTTCGTTTAGCACAAATTTTTTGATTGTTTGCATGGCTGGATTGGATGGGGGTCAATGGGGAATTGACCTCAATTGTTTTTTTTCCCACTGTTTTCGCACTGTGCATAAATTAGTAATTATTTTGTGTTAATTTGAGTCAAAATGTATGTAGCAATGTTCAAGATGGACTTAAATGATGAGGATTAACGACATTTGGGGAAATATTCTTAATAATGTAGCGACCCTTGACAAGGAAAGCTACGAGACGTTATGTTGCTTATTCCAGTTTATTGGCGGACAGTACACAGGCTACTGTGGGCCGTGGCCTACGCCAACACAACAGATAACACTGTTAAACACAGTCTTAGCCGGCAGGACATCACGCTCCAGCACACAGACTCACTCCTTCAGGTTAGCAGAACCACACAATTACATCCCACCCAACTATATCTGCCAATCCCAGGTATTCTCTCTTGTGCCACCTAAACCCTATAGGAAGCTTGAATGATTGACAGGTTTGACAGCTATACAGGTCATGAGACCTTCACTGACCCGCTGAACTCAGTAAATGTCATAACTCTTACTCTTAACTTGAACAACTTCTTCTTGTAACACAATAACCCTGATAACATAACAGTTGAACATTATGTCACTCAGTCCGTTACAATAATGTTCTTGCAAAAAGGGTAGTCGCAATCTTCTCATCTATCTAGTAAACTTGAGGTTAGAGCCAGGAGACGATTAGCTTAGTTTAGCGTAGCTTAGCTTAGCAAAAAGTATGCAAGCAGGGGGAACTGGGCTGGCTCTTTAAGAATAAAAAAACAACAATTAGGGAGCTTTTGAAGTGCACATTCTGATTCATACAACTTTCTTCATAAATAATAAAAACATTTGGTATACATTATCTGCTTCTATTTACAGTGACATCATGTAAATAAATTAAAACAGTCTTCCTTTTGGCACTGTGTGCTTCTGTCCCAGTGATATATGGGTAACTGCGGTACCTCAGAGGGTTGTTTTTCTTTCTTTTTTTTAAATGAATGAATCCTTCATGGTTTGCTGCCTGTGTTGAAAATAATAGTAATCAAATTGGCAGGGTGGTGGCTATTTGGCCGCAGGTATCCTCGCGCTGTGTGGTAAGATAAAACTCTGTGTGTTGGTTCCATTTAATTATGTGGCCCAAAGCCTTTGTTTTCCTCGCCACAGTGTAGAAATCATTCTTGACTCCGCCAAATAGGAGGCAGGAAAAACCGAGCAATGAAAGGAAACGCGGTTATACTGTCCTCAAGAAGGCATTAATCGGACTCTGATGGTGTGGTTGTTGGGAGCCAGTGATCCAACAGCAAATAAAGAAGTTCCAGGTATAAACCAGTGACTGTTTATAAGAAGTGGACGTAGTGATCGTGACGTCACCCATTGGTTTGTGGACTGCCGTTATGAAACTTTGAGTTCAGCGACATTGCCATCGGCGTCTTGGAATACGGCAGATGCAATCTTGGGTTTTTTTTGTCCGATGAACGATAGTTACTATTTTTGAAATGCGTAGGACTGATGTAGAGACGCCGATACGGCTCTGATAGCGGCAGCGACCTGTCAATCACACTAAATGGACCTTATTTTACTAAATGAACATCATGCTGTATTGAAGAAGACTTGAAACTAGAGATGAGACCATAAACTCATGTTTACAATGTTTACTGAGGGAATAAATCAAGTGAGAATTTCTCATAGACTTCTATACAATCTGGCTTCTTTTTGAAACCAGAGGAGTTGCCCCCTGCTGGTCAGTAGAGAAATTAAAGTTTTAAAACACTTCCGCATCGGCTTAAATCGTCAAAACCGGAGGTTGCCACCTGGTATTAACATAGAATAACGAGAATGCATCTTGTGGTTTAAGAGACATGAGCAGCCTTGTTGCAGCCTCTCTCGAGTATGAGGATTATTCCTGCACATGAAATGACCTTCTATTGTGTGTCTGTGTGGGGGAGGGGGGCAGCCTGTAGGTAACACTTACCGGTTGTAAGATGGGGGCGATGAGCCCACAAGTAATTACAATTATTCCTCACGGTCATTAGCGAAAAAGGTAAGGAGTCTTCCTCGGAGAGGTCAATCCCTACAATTAGAATGAATAATAAGGGCACTTCCTGGTGGATCCTGTTACAGCGTAGCACATCCGACACAATTTGAATACATTTAGGTGGAAAATTTGCATTTTTATTTTTATTCAGTAATGAAGCACATCTAATGATATATTTTGTTCATAAAATTTTAAGTGCAGGCATGATTAGTGCAATGTGCCAATCTAGAGAGTGAATGGAGAAAGAAAATCTGTTTTTACGGGCTGTCTGTCCATCAAAACAGTGGTGTATGCAAGGCAGTGCAGTGAAATGTTGAAATGTCTGTAATTTTAATTTAATAAAGGCTTTCTGCAAAAGTGTAAAAATAAGGTTGACAATTAGTGTGCAGCACTCTCTGCTTCCATCTCGATCAGAGAGATTCTTGTTGTCTTATTCAGCGAAATAAACAATTACAAAATACAAACAATAAAATATAAGACATACCTCCTCAAGAACTAACTTGAGGTTAATGTGTCTCCTGCCTCTTAATGCAAATTATCTAAGGTCAATATAACACCAAAGATCCTCAATATAACAACTTATATCCTCAATATAAAAACATATATCCTTAATATAACAACATATAGCCTCAAAATGAAAAATGTCCTAATTTTTAAAACATATATTTTCAACATAACACGAGAATACTATTGGATTCACAAGCAGCGCTGTGACAGCTACATCATGACATTTTCACTAAGAAAATAAGAAAAGGCAACTAAAAGAGAAACCAACAGAGATGGATGAGTGCTGGAACTGCTGAGCTCCAGCATTCATAAGGAGACATTCTCCACTCTGTTCCAACGATGAAATCAAAGTTGAGAAGATAAATGAGGGAGAAAGTGCCATGGGAGAGTCAGCCATTGATCCAACAGAGAAACAAATCTGTCTTCCTTTCTGTCAGCAGGGATCCGAATAATACAGTACGGATAACCTGCGGCTCTAGTTTCTCTAAACCTGCTGCCTTTCTTGACTAGATGTGAACACATCACATCTTGTTTTATGCCTTTGTCAGGCAGGGGACTCTGATTTAATGATGGTGAATAATCTTGTGTTCTGGGGGCCTACTTAATGTCTACTTACAGTCTGATTATTTCGTTTTTCATGGCTTCACTTTTAATTTTAACTATTATTTTCAATCGCATTTAGTATTTCACACTATTTGACTTACCTACAGACACGTGTTTCACCTCAAACTGTGACCCAGACATGCAAACAAAGACTGTATAAATGAAGTGGACCTCACCCATTGGTTTGTGGACTGCTATTTTGAAGCCTCCAGTATGGCCAGTTCGATGCGTTCCCCATCTTGAAATTTGGAAAGTACCATATTTGGAATGCGGAGGAGTGACGTAGTGGAACCGGATACGCCTCTGGTAGCAGCAGTGACCTGTAAATCACAGTAAACCCGCCTTAAAGATTACTCCACTTTATGGTCTATTTGACTCTAAATGGACCATCATTTACTAAATAAACATCATGCTGTATTGAAGAAGTAAAACTAGAGATTGAGACCATAAACTCATGTTTACAATGTTTAATGAGGTGTTTAAAATTTTTACTGAGGTAAAAATCAGGCAAAAAGTAGGGTTATTTTTTCATAGACTTCTATACAATCAGACTTGTTCTGCAACCGGAGGAGTCGCCCCCTGCAGGTCAGTGGGGAGAATGCAAGTTTTAGGCCACTCGTGCAAATTTGCTCTTCTCTTTTATTTATAAATGAGGCCTTCTGAGAATCAGGTTTCAGCAGTTTGTACTTGCTAGAATCGGAGTTTGCCGCCTGCATTGTGAAATACTGACACTTGAGTATCTAGTGCGTCTTAGTTTGAAGCGTGGGGCCACTGACCAACAGTTGGGACCAGCAATGTGTTGAGACATTCAGAAGACAAAAGCCAGTGAATGCACATATTTGTGTGATATTGAACTTTAAAGTATTTTTGACATTCAAGTTAAAGGCATGGTGCACGTTGTAGGCCAAAAGGTGGCAAGTTGTAGTAGAAAAAAATTGTTTGTTCCTTTATTTATTTTCACCTGCATTATAATGTAGAAAACAATATTTGATCATGAGTTCAATATTACTGAGGCGGACAACATTATGTTCATTAAAACGATGAAGCGCACAACTTGTGCTAAACCATGCGTGAATAAATCCAGTTGTTTGAAGGAGATGTTTTCACATCAATATAAAATAGATATCATAGAGGGAATCATGAGACATTTAACTTCCTTACACTAGCTCTAATGAACTTACAATGCATCATTGAAACCACAAAAGATTATTTTTTATTGTATGTTCTTGTGTAAAATACCCCTTAAGACGGATATAGCAAAGTAAAAGGATAACATTTAGAGATCTTTATGGTTTACATTGACTTAGAGCGGTTGACATTTTTTATTTTGGGACAGTGGTGGAAAAAAAAGTATAGAGCCTTGTATACCAGCTGCTACAACAAAAGAAAACAATAACAAAAACAATCTATATCAGCCAATCGGGCTCACCCATATGATATATATATCTGCAGCAAGAAAACATCATTGGGGCATCTGTAAACATTTTATTTGCTCCCTTTTTTTGTACTGATCCAATTTGTGCCTCAAAACCGTGATACATCCATACATCCATCCATTGCGCCACTACTGTACGGGGGGGGTTACTCAAACAAAGTCAGCTTGATTCTCATGTAGTCTGAACCCTGCATTAGACACCAGAGTATATCAAAATAATTATTCTGGAGACATGGTCTCCACTGGCTGCCATAATTCCTGCTGTATATAGCCACAAATTCTCATCATCAAATCAGTGTCAGCTGCGTTGTTAGTTCCAAGTTGCTCTTGCTCTTCTTTTGAGTTGATGATGCGCTTTGGCTATTAGGTCTTACTTGAAGCACATCAAGGAGGGAACAGAAAGTAGGTGAAATGAGAAAAAAGCCTTGGTTTCCAACTGTCGTTCTCTCTCGAAGCACAAACCGTCACTTTTTTGTTGCCTCACTCTTGTTTTCTCCCATCTCTTGGTACACAGGGAAGCATGCGTGTTAATATCAGTGGCTAGCCGAGAGGAATTCATTAATCTGGCTTCCCTTTGCTCTGCATCTGAGCAGACACACATCCACTTGGTGCAGCCAATAAAGCAATTGGTTCTGCCACAGCCTGGGGACAACAGGCAGAGGTATATCTGCTTCTAACAGATGGCCGTGCTGAGACTACAATCTGTTGACACTACTGACAAATCGCCCCACATTATATTTTGTAGTCGATCCTCATTCATCCAAACCTCAAACTTCAAAGCCTCCTGTAGCCCATGGTAAAGTAATCAGGCTACAGTTTATCCAAACCTCAACCAATGAAAAATGTTATGACCATTAAAAGTGCTGCAAGGTTAATTGTATCCCATGAATAGAAAAACCACATACATCCAAATTTCAGACTTCCAAAACCCAATATACTCTTGTGTATATGGAGCCATCAGACTAACAGCACTATGGTGCATTACCGGCTCAGAGTCCAATTTATTTAAAACTTCAGGCCTTGAAACATCCTATAAATAGTGGCCTTGCGTATCTAACGTCCCACTAATATAACTCTATAGTCACTACACACTGCAGTGCATCCTCACACTGACAAACCAACTACTACTGTAGCTGTGTCCCAATCCAGCGGCTGCATCCTTCGGAGGACGCAGCCTTCGCGGTCTACGTCGGCCACGTCCTTTGAATACCATGAAGGCTAGACTGAGCTGTCTCCAAAATGAGAGGGTCTGGTCATCAGAGGATTTTCATATCTTGGGATGTGTTGGGCCTTATAGGATCCATCAGTTGTATCCTCCGAAACTGGGAAAAGGAGGCTGCATTTGTTGGCTGCATTAGAAGGAGTCTTCAAAATGGGATGGATTTGACGCAATCGGTCTACAAATGCAGCCTCCTAAGGATGCGGCCGCTGAATTGGGACACAGCTCGTAAAGACACTGCTGCAGCATGCAACCCATACACTGTTCCTACACTGTTAGGCATTGATCTCGAATGGTTAGGTCACGTCCAAAAAAAGTCTGAAGTGCAATAAAAATGATAAATAAGTGCAAGCATTTAAAAGAAACTCACATATGATACACAAGGGTTAGTACAATCAATAAAAGGGTTTATTTGAATGCATCTTTTTGTCATGTCCGTGACCCAATCAACTCATCGTCTGAAATGGTTAAATGTTAAAATAATAATGTTAAAATAGTTAAGATAAACAGTCCTAAAACATTTTCTCCAGGGTAAATAATACAAGTGGGGTTCATAAAATGGGCCAAATCTGCAGGCGGTTACTATAAATTATCCAAATTATTATTACAATTATTTGATAGAGTATTATTACATATTTGACACCATGCAGATCTATAGAGGTAATAAAAGTGTTAAAATAAGTGCAAAAAAGAAAAAGTGCTTATGTATAAAAACATACAAGTGATATAAACATACAAGTGATATATAAAAGTATGAACACTTATAAATAAGTTTAGTACAAAAAGTAAAACCACACTGTTAATAAAATACAATAATTTTTAAGAATATTTACAATTTCATGGGATCTGACGGTAGAGAGGTGCATAAACGTTAAAATGAAAATAAAATAAATAAAAAAGGGAGGAAAAGAGGGGTAACCGCACTGCAGAGGAGACTCCAATAAAAGAACCTGTGGGAATGTGTTTTGCTGTCAAGGCCTACACTCTGTATTTCGTGTGAGCTGTGGAGTTTAAAATGGTCATATAGAACAGTGGTACTGTCACCACTGTTCATTATGTACATGTGTTGTTTTAATTATGAGGTTCAGTTCGTTCTTCGTCTCCCCCACGTGTTGTTTATTTCAGGCTCCACATCTGATGGCATTGACCACGCTCATAGTTGTGGGTTTTAGGTTAATGCTAACCGATCCTTGTGTAAGGATTAAAAATGTGAGGGAGCTGAATAAAACCAATTTCCAAACCTCGAAGCGCCTCCTTTTTATTTTTTATCTCTGAGGTTAGTGTGGACCAGGTTGTCTTTCAGATTTTTGTTTCTCCGGTAAGCGAAGATTGTACGGCCCCCCCTTAAAACGTCAGAGCCCTCCCTGCCCCCTGAAAGTTATTCTTTACAGACTTTAAAAGTGGGTTTTGTGGCATCCCGCCCCTGAAGCCTCGGCCTGAACGGTCCCGTGGGACCGTGAAGGACGGGGTGTACCACCCCACCCACCAGCCGGCGACGGAGAGCACCGGGTCCTTCCCCCCAATCAGCGGGATGGGGAACACCTGGCGGCTGGGAGGAGGAAGGCCCGGAGCCACTATAAGAGAGGCAGAGACACGCATGGAGGCGAGAGACAGAGACACGCATGGACTGCAGAGGCTAGAGGCTCACGGAGACCCAAGCATACCCTTGTCCTGTCTGATAACTAAAATAAACGCCGAAGTCGGCTTAAACAAACCATTGCCTCGTGTTTTCTCGGAATCCCGGTGCATTCTTCATTCCCGGATACCACAGTTTATACCATTTGAGTATGTCACTATCATGGGGACAAGGGACTGGCCGGACGACCGTGTAACGGCGATGGTGCTGTTGAAGGTGCCGTCGACCTCCGCCTTGATGTTTCTAAGGAGGTGCATCGAGTAACCCCTGAGCCTCAACGCACTAGAGAGGGTGCAGATTCTATGGAAGCGTATCAGCTAGGACTTGATGAGAAGTCTGTACGTGTGCTTGAGGTGATAACTGGATTTGTGGAGGAGTGGGTGGTCGTCTGTGTCTTTAAAGTAGACCTTGGTGGCCAGTGTTTTTCTATGGTCGCTGGAGTTACGGAAGATGACCTGGGGATCAAGGAACTCGACCGTGTGTTGTTGTAAGTTATGTTTGAGTTTAATCTTGGGAAGTTGTGAATTGAGGATGTCCAAAAATGTTTCAAAATCTTGTTCTGTGAGGCCAAAGAGGTCGTCCAAGTACGGGAAATACAGGATGGGTTTGAGTGGTGTTTTTTTTTAAAGCTGTTTCCTCCCAATGGGCCAAGTAAATATCCAAATAGGATGGGGAATATTTATGGCCAATAGCACAACCGCACAGCTTTGAGGTGAGGCATTTACCTTGAATGGTTGAGGTTAGGCATTTACCTTGAATGGTTGAGGTTAGGCATTTACCTTGAATGGTTGAGGTTAGGCATTTACCTCGAATGGTTGAGGTTAGGTGTTGATCTCTAATGGTGGAGGTTAGGCGTTTACCTCCAATGGTTAGGTCAAGGTCGACTGGCAGCGAGTCTCCCAAGAGATTTTTTTCAAATTTTTGCAATTTGTGGGTAACCATCTAGACAACTTTGGTGATCTCGACCTCAAATCTAGTGCCGTCATCAGGTCATCAGGTCATTTTAATCCGTTTCAATATTTTGGCTGATGAGCAAATAACTGCAGAATTACAGACATTCCCACAAGTATCAGCTGCACTTTGTGTTTAGTGGTAATTAGCACATGTTTTAATGCTAACTTAGATGATGAACATACAAAATACTATACATGCTTAAATGGTATATTAAATGGACTTGTACTTGTAGAGCACGTTTCTAGTCATCTGACCACTCAAAGCGCTTAACACAACGTGTCATCATTCACCCATTCATACACTGATACACTGGCTACCATGCAAGGTGCCACCTGCTCATCAGGACTCTAACTAATCATTCATACCCATTCTTACACCGCAGGCACAACTTGCTGGAGCAATTTGGGGTTAAGTGTATTGCCCAAGGACACATCAACATGGACTAGCGGAGACGGGGATCGAACAAATCCTGATTCTGATCTGAATGACGACCCTGCACTACTACTGAGCCACATTTGCCCACCATGAGCATGTTAGCGCTGTCATTGTCATTTAACATGCTAACCTTAGCCTTTGGCATAAAGCATCAATGTACATTGGTAACACTGTTGGAAATCTGATCAAAATCCACCTAGGTGGACACTATAAACCTATCCAACCACTTCAATAAAGGCATGCAATAACATTTCTTCTACCTAGTTTTTCCACGAGAAGTGAGTTGGAGATTTCTCAGAAATAAACACACGTATCAGGCATCAATGAATGCAACTACTTGTTGAATAAATCTACAGCATATAAAATGTACATGTGCACCCAGCATCACCCATACCTGCTTATCATTGCATGCTTTGCATACCAATTAAAAAATGCTCAAGCGGAGTGCTGCAGGAATGAATCCTAAAACACTGAAATGAGTTAGCATTTCTGCATTTCTCGTTCCTTTGTCTCGAAGTCAATGTTTTTTAATTTTTTTGAAATAAGGTCTGTGGTAAACACCAGCCTAAGAGATTATAAAATTTTGAACAACGATGCTCCATTAGAGAACTATCAAAGCTTTTCATGTCTTAAAAAAGGCGGACGCTAAGAAGTTGCTCAGTGAGACACTTAGTGGTTGCTCAGTCATGTGACCCTGGTGTAGTTAGTTTACAACCTAACATGAGCTTTTCATTTCTGCCAATTTCCGTTAACACATCAAAAATCATAAAGTGGTGTTCATTTGTGAATCAGATCTTGCTGAACCAAACGTGTAAGTTCATAAACTCTTGTTTGCAACAGAGCTTAATTTGTTCATATTATCTAACTTCCGGCTTGGCCTACAAAAAAATCTGTCATTCCTTCAGCGGATTATTGCCTCTGGTTCTGCCCATCTGCTCACACCGTACTGTATTTAACATAGGCTTTGTCTCCAAAAGGGACTCTCTGTACCTCCACACGCTGAAATATTAATTTAACTTCCCATCGAATCAGGATGAGCCTCAGGACTTGGCATAGCCTTGCCCCTGTGCACAAGTCCCCAGAGATATCACAAAGTTCCTATTGTTTTCTATCCCTTCAGTCGGATACATAGTGTATGAGCAACTTGGACAGTTGCTGAGTGTTTCTGGAGGTTTGGGAAATTACAGTCAAAATGAGATGCGGTGCATGTTTACAGCAAAGGTATGGATTGGACCTTGTTATAACCACTGGTGTACTTATAGCTTTTTGTTTTGACTCAAGTTTTGTTTTATACATGTTTATTTGAGGCTAATGACTGTTCACTCACTTGTCCATCCTCCAACTTGTGACTTATTTTTGGAGGATAAGGTTAAGATCAGTTGACACACTCCATGGTCTCTAGCAGAGGTTTGCTTTTATCTTAATGCTGATGTTCCTTTAACTTATACCGTAACCTTTAAATTATTGTGCATGTTATATAAGCATTACTCAACCATAATTTCCCATTTATCAATGCTCTATGTAACCTTTTGTTAATGCTCTTTGTGACCCTCATTGTACAGTTGAAAACATATATCCCTTAAACAGGCCATATTATGCTATTTCCGGGTGCATATTTTTATTTCAAGTTCCAGTTACAACATGTTTACATGCGTTAATGCTCATAATCCTTGTTTTTCTCACCCTGGCTGTCCTGCAGCACCTCTTCTCACCCTCTCTCTGAAATGCTCCGTTGTAGCGCTTGCTCCTCACTCCAGAAAGCAAAGTCTGCCCTGATTGGTCTTTTGTGATTGGTAAACGTTTCACATTTAAAAAAAACGTTTCTTCCAGAGCTTCAGCTCTGTCTCTCTCTTTTGTTGTTTGAGGGCCAAACTAGCCGGAATGAGTTTTACGTCACTTCTGTAACATTGTGACCTCATAAAGTTACGGAAGTGAAGGAAATAATTCAATGGAGCCGTTTCAGGCAGCTCAGGAGCAGTGATTCTGAGGGGGAGGAGTCGTTTTAGGCGTGGACTTCAGGTTTTACACTCTACGGACCTTTTACATGTACAAAAATATATATAACACATTAAAGAAGAGGGAAAAAGTCGAAAAGCATATTAAGGACACTTTAAGTAACGCTTCATAAATTCATCAGAGTGCTGAATAGGCATTACTTAACCATAAGTAACCATGTGTTAATGCTCTTTGTGACCCTCATTGTAAAGTTGAAATCATGTATCCCTTAAGTAACACTTCATAAATGCACAAGAGTGCTGATTAAGCAGTACTTAATCATTAAACATTAATTAATGCTCTTTTTGACCTTTTCTCAATTGGAAACAATCACACAACTGTTAAACATTAGTGAAACCTTACCAACTCATGACAACCGTCTTTTATCTAAAAAGTGAAGCCAATGCGGAAATGCTTTAACCTGCATTCTTTCTAATGGCCATCAGGGGTGACTCTGAAGTCTGATTGAATGGAAGTGTATTTGAAAATGACCCCACCTTTGATTTGACTCATACCTCAGGAAACCCGTACAACCGTGATACATATACAAGGTCAGTTTCACAGTGTGGACCTACTTACTGACGTGTATACATACAGACACATACTCCAATACACACTTACGGACTACGCTCTCAGACAATAAATCAATAAGTCTCTCCATCTTTTAACACACACACACACACAACACACACACACACACACACACACACACACACACACACACACACACACACACACACACACACACACACACACAAGCGTAAGTTAATTACAATATAGCTCTCCATGCCTCTCAGACAGAAGTGCCACTCATAAATGGACGCAGGCTCTGATTTCCCCTCAGCAGAGGAGGAGTTAAGTGGGAGGGAATTATTCAAAGTGAAGACACTTTAAGAATGACTTTGCCTCCTTTTGGAATTCATTATGTGATCTTCTCAAGACATTTGTTACTCATGGTGAAAGTCCCATTAAACTTCTGGGGACAACTGAGTGAATAAGTTCTGAGCTAATAATAACACCTGTAGGCTCAAAGCAAGAAACTTCTCAAACAGCATCGAGCACTTTTGAGACTTCTGATGCCGTGGGTATTGCCACTCTGGCTACATCCATTTACTTGTTTTTGTTGTTCATTATTAAATTGGTGGTTTAGGTTAAATGAGAAAATACCTTGTTGATCTTTGCCGTCCATAGCGACACATGTAAGCAATTTTTGACCTGATGCTACAGTAGGACGACCTCACCATTTGAAGATTGGTTTTGTTTTCTGGCTCTGTATTTGGTCAGCAAAGTATTTTTTTTACAGCGCAGCTCGGCTCACAGTTCAACAAACCGTGGAAATCTGCACAGAGCTGTCGCAACCCCACATAAAACAAAACTGATGTGCCGTGATAATACGCCTTTACTCAACTCAAAAAGGCTCTATGTTCAAAGGGACATTTTTGGAACATTTTGGGGTTTGGAATAATGACTCTAACACTCTGACTCGGCAGTGGAATTAGCTATAAAACAGACAAGAACACGGCAGCCTCAATGCATTTTGAAGACCTGTTAATTGGGGACAGCTTGTGCAATTGGGGACAAAAGTTGTTTCGCCAATTTGGTAAAGGCAGATGTTTGGGTGCCACATTTCTTTTTAATTTAGAGCACTCACTCCAGACACTGTTTTTAGCTTCTGCCATACTCCCAGCAGCTCTTTTTGCCCTCTCCCTGCCGGCCTTTCAAGGTATTGGGTAATAAAGGTGGACGGACACAATGTGTAACCAATCAGAGAGCATAAGCAGCTATGCTGGGAATAACTGTAATTGAGCGAGCAAGATTGGTTGGAGGCACTTTGTATGCTGCTAATGGAACGGCGTTGTTGTGGAGTTAATAAAATAGCATTCTTTGAGTTTTCTGTTTTATCTTGCTCATCCCCAATAGACTGCCTTATCAAACGCTGTCTGATTGAATGATGGGATTTGAAACTTTTGTAGTCAGTATTTTATTTTCGTAGCTGGATGAGCCGTGTGTCAAGGAACTTGACTGTGTATTGTTTTTAATTGTTTTTGAGTTTGATTTTGGGGTGGTGTGAATTGAAAATGTGTAAAAAAGTTTTTAATTCCTGTTCTGTAAGATGTGGTATTTCCTGGGATGCTGTTTCCTCCCAGTGGGCCAGTTAAACTTCTGCATATGCTGGGGAGAACTTACGGCCCATTGCACACCCACACAGCTGAAGATAGTGTTTGTTATTGAATTGGTAATCATTTCTGGTGAGTGAGTTGGAGCAACTGTGATATCTGACTGTCTGGAAAACATTTTTGAATAGCTGCAAGGCCAAGTAATGTCTATATATTGGTATATATCGAATCTACGTCTATGAAAAAAAGGAAAGTGTGACCGTTCACCTGAAGGTTTTTTATTTTATGACAAATTCATATGTATCTTTGATGTTACTAGAATGGAGTTTGGAGAGTGGATTGATAAAGTAGTCTATGCATTCTGTAATTTGAAGGATTCTGAACTGGAAAGAAAGAGTCCAAGTCTCCGGGGGATTATGGATCTTGGGCAGGAGGTAGAGGAGGTGAGGCCTGGGCTCACCGTTTTGCATTAATGTACTGTTTGTGATGAAAGGTATCTGTAATGTTCCTTATACATTGTTTGGTCTCTTACTTTAATGAGTATGTGAGTGGTTTGTAATATATGCTGTTTAACTGTAATAGCTTCCAAAATATAATTATTTTTTATCTTGTAGAACTATTTGACCCCTCTTTGTCTGACTGTTTGATAACCAGCTATGTAACACAGATATGTGTTTGTTGTTGCCTAGTGATCAAATAATTTGTTTGTGTTCCTCACTGGATTTGGTCCCCGGCAGGAAGGTCAAGTGAATGGTACAGGCTCTCGTCTCTGCACCCCCCCGGAAACAGTCCATTAGTTTAAGCCTCCTGTGAGAGGAGTGGAGGTCCCTCCTGAGCTCAAGGTCAGTTAGAAGGGTTGGGTGTGGGTATGAAGGCGAGTCCTTTTCTCCAGGTTCTCCAGGTTCTCCAGCTGTATGGGTGATAGGGAAAAAGTGGATCAGAGGTTGGTAATATTGGAGGAGTGGGGAGTTGTATGACAGTTTTACCTAGTTACAAGTTTAATTGTTGTTTCCAGTGCTTGAACAACGTCTCGGCCGTCTGTGTGGTCCATTGAATGATCCAGCCTATATTAAACAAAAACGAACTTAGATCTTCTTTGCCCATGAACTATAAGCCTATATCAAAACTACCTTTTCTGTCAAAAATCTTAGTGAAGGTTGTGGCTGTCCAACTTCCTGTTGCACTGGAGAGGCACAATATGTATGATAAGTTCCAGTCAGGGTTTTGAAAACGACAATCTACTGAAACCGCTCTTCTGAGGGTTTCTAATGATGTATTAATGTCTTCTGATGCAAGTGATTGTTTTGTGTTAGTACTTCTCAATCTCAGTTCTGTGTTCCGACACTGTAGAGACCATAACATCCTGATTAAGAAGCTATTGGGCGCTCACCTTAAGACCTGTGGTGACCAAGCTTTTGAGGCAGTAGGACCAAAGCTATGGAATGTTCTGGCTACACCCCTACAGTTTGCTGATTTTTAAAATTTGTTTAAAAATCAGTCTATTGTGCCTATCATAAAACGTTTCATGTTTTAAAAACTAATATTGCAAATTTGTCGCCCTAGTATGGTCACCTTGTGTTGATTGTTTTTTTCTTGTCTGAAATACCTCTCCTGTTAAGCACTTTGTGACTGTCTGTGAAAAGCACTCTAAAAATAAACTGTACTCTCTTACTAACTTGGGTCCTACAATTCTTTTGACTACACACTTGCCACGTTCACAGCAGATTTGTTTGGGTTTCACCATACTGTGTTACAAACTCAATTGTACGACCCCGACAGCAAGACAGGGTGTAGATTTACAGGCTTTACCTAACAGATCAGGTTTGGTTTACAGTAAGGCCTTCAGTACAAGTAAACAAAACAAGCAGAGATATGAAAACCAGGAACATGGCACAGAGACAGGGGAACACAGGGTTTAATAACAACACAGGTGTGATCAATCAGGGGCGGAGCAGACAGTAAAAGTGTCGGGAAAACACACAGAGACAGGAATTGTCTCTGGGTACATCCCAAGTCTCTTATTTGTCATTTCCTGCATGAGGACATCCTTCCAGGAAGTGTTGGGCAAGACACTTAACCCCAAGTTGCTCCTGAAGGCCATCGGTGTGGACTGGATGATGAATGTTAGTTAGAGTCTGATGGTGGCACCTTGATGGTAGCCTGTCATCAGTGTGTGAATGGGTGAATGATATGTAACATACTACTGACTGTAAGTCGCTTTGGATAAAAGCGTCTGCTAAATGACTGTAATGTAATGTAATGTAATGTGTTGTGAGGGCGAACACGCCCCCTCATTGTTCATCAGTTGTTTGATTGGACGCTGCAGCCGATCGTACTGATCTGATATAGCTCATCATCACTGGAGTTTTTATACCAGAGTGATGACAGATCACAGATTGAACGGATGAAAAGTCAGGGAGAGTTGGAGAGAAACATTTTTTACATCATTTATCGTCATTTCCATTCATTCATATGAGCCTAATCATTTCTGAGTGTCGGGTTGGATGAGTTCCAATTTACCCCGAAACATTGATTCTAATAAATTAATTCCAGTGTTTAGGAGAAACTATAATCATATTCTGGATTATTTAATAATGACATCACAATCCCAATTTCAAAACATACAGACGTTAATAATTAATAAATAAGACAAAAGTTTGTTGAACAGGTAACAGGCTGCAGAGGGAAATACATTTCTACTCTGGCAGTGATGATTACTTTGTTTCATTATTAATATTAGTACAGTGATGATTACTTTGTTTCATTATTAATATTAGTACAGTGATGATTACTTTGTGTCATTATTAATATTAGTACAGTGATGATTACTTTGTTTCATTATTAATATTAGTGCAGTGATGATTACTTTGTGTCATTATTAATATTAGTGCAGTGATGATTACTTTGTGTCATTATTAATATTAGTACAGTGATGATTGCTTTGTTTCATTATTAATATTAGTGCAGTGATGATTACTTTGTTTCATTATTAATATTAGTACAGTGATCATGTGTGCAAACACAAAATCAAAAGTCTCTCCAGCTGTTAAAGCTGACTGACAGCTGATCAGCTGTGATCAGCGGCCGTCGTCATCAGAAACAGACGTCGCTTCACGTGACGCTTCAGAGGAAAGGAAGTCTAATTTCTCTTAAAACACATTTCCTCGTTTCCTCTCTCCTCGCATGGTTTCCTTGTGTCTCTCCATGCATCCCTGGTGGGAGGGACTAAGACGCAAGGAAAAGATGCAAGTGAGGGAAACGGGGATGCAATTCAGAGACTTGGGATGTACCCTCTGTGTGTTTTCGAAACTAGAGGAGAGGTGAGTAACACAAAATAAAACAAGAAATACTGAAATTACAAAAATATAGAAACTTAACTATAGGAACAGGATAGACATAACAAACTGCTGCACAGAAAAAAGGAGGGAAGACCACAAAGACAGGAAGTCAGACAAAAACGAGACACAAGAGATAGGGAACTTCGAAATAAAACAGGGAACAAAAAACAGAACCAAGATCATGCCGTACTGGGAGCTTTACATACTACCGTTAGAGAGTAAATTTCAAATGCAACTTTA
The DNA here is from genome assembly GCF_027596085.1 of Anoplopoma fimbria. Lineage (NCBI taxonomy): Eukaryota > Metazoa > Chordata > Actinopteri > Perciformes > Anoplopomatidae > Anoplopoma > Anoplopoma fimbria. The sequence goes on along the minus strand of NC_072466.1, from coordinate 22,180,058 downwards.
CCTGACACCAAAGACCAGAGAAGGGAGTCATGTAACCATGTACATGTTACCAGGTAAACAAATTAAGTCAGGTAATGATATTTGATCCAACTCCATCCGCTGAAGAAGACTGTAAGAGCTCTGATTTTTTATGTGCATTCGCTCCCAGTTCATTTACTGTAAAACTGGATTCACTGATTGTAGGTCAAGAATGAATTTGCAAAGAATAGTTTAAACCCAACCCACACGTTCACATGTAAAATTTTGGCTTAATATTTTGAGAGTTTGTGCAATTACTTCTGTAATGATTACACAGTACAGAACAGTGCAATGTTAATAGTGTTTAAGAAGGAAATGTATCCATCAGCACTGAGATATATGACCTGAGCATCGTGCACAGATGGGCATATGAAGGGGTTAATTGCCTCGCACCTCCCTAAGCTGTGTTTTCCATTTGAAAAATAATTAAATAAAAAAAATTAATGGGTTGGTAAAAAACAAATAATCAGTTACGTACAGCAACAGTTAATTATATCACTGCTCAATTGTTCTCTGTATGGAAAAATTCAAATGTAATTTACAGAAATGTATTTTTTCCAACTGACTGGTAGGACTGAAGATCAGCCTGAAGGTTAGGAAAGTAGTAATGTGACTGGAATTTTAATGGTTTGAATCGTTGGACCAGACAGAGACACACCCACACACAACTCTATCGGTGTGTGTGTGTGTGTGTGTGTGTGTGTGTGTGTGTGTGTGTGTGTGTGTGTGTGTGGTGTGTGTGTGTGTGGTGTGTGTGGTGTGTATCTAAAGGTGTGTGCTGAGTGGGTGGGTGTGTGGGTGTGTATCTAAAGGCAGGCTGAGCTTTAAAGTCTAGCTACAGGGATTCAGAGATTTCCAGAAAAAAACTAAATCAAGAACATTACATCCACCCAGGACCAACACAAAAAAAACATCACAGGTTGGAATATTTTTGAACTGCTGATACAGTTACCCTCTCAGGCCCTCACCAGAACCAGTTCAAAGAAGACTTGTTCTTTGTGGCTGTTGCTATGAACATTAAACTTCTCTACTAAGAACCCAGGTCAGCAAGCAGTGTAGATATAAATCCTTACTAATACTATATCTACAAAACAACGTTCTGCAGACACATAATTCCACTTGTAAAAAAAACACTATGAGCAGAATTGGTGTCAGCGTGTTGTTTCAGGTACTGGAGAGAAAATGAGATATAAACTAAGAATGCCTGTTTAAGAATACTGACTCCTACTGGGTCAACTTTGGCCCACCGTACTTACCGTATCATACCATCGCTCTCACATTGTCCCTGTGTAATGAGAGATTATAAGCGACATGATGGGTGTGCCGCTTTCTGGTTTCAAATAAAATGGTTTAGAAAATATGGATAAACTTTCTGACTGGTCCCTCCCGAAGGCCCAGCTTGAGTACTGTAGTAATACAGTAATAAAACTACTGTTTTACAACCAATTGAAAATGCCTTGTAGTAACATTTTCAGTATATGATTTATCTATAATAGAGCGGAATTACTTTTAGCAGTGCAGATATTTACATTTATGTGCCTCAAGGCTTTCCATACTTACACTGCTTAAGGAAGATCTGTACACGGTGAACTTCATTACCGATGTAAGACATACAGCTAATTTTGAAGTTTGTTATTTGGTTTAACAATTTAGTTTATTTTGATGCTTGTGTTTTCCTCGTTTCTTAAAAGAAACATCTGCCCAACTATGAATCAGTCATTCTGATTGTTAATAAATAATAATTTTAATAAATACCTAGGGCTGCACAGATATCGATATTTGGCCGATACTTGCTGAAATAGACGAATCCGGTATCTGTGACAATGGGGCCCATCCATTCAATTCAATTCTACGTTTATATTCTATATGCTGGAAATGTCCTTCCTATTTAAATTTTAAACTTGAATTGTACTTCATGTTAAATTTGAAGATTATCTGACACAGTTCCCGGTGTACAATTAATTATTTGTTACATTTTGTTTTAGAGAGTTAAGGAAGCAATGGTTAGGTCAAGCCTGATTTTGCCCTACACATAAAAGAATGATCCCAGTCACTTCCACCCACTGAGGCATACAGCCTATTAAATGAAGACTGGCATCAGATCTTTACTGGGTATCATCCGATACCCAAAGCCCAAGTATTGGTATCAGGGCTGAAGTTGGATTGGCGCATCCCTAGAAATAAGCAGGCAGTTCTTGAGTTCATTGCATTCTTGCTCTTCAATTCAACGGTCGATAGTCACTTACCTTGACCTCTATTCCCCTCAGGGACTCCATTCTATGCTGACAGAACTCACCATCTGTGATTGACCCACATATACAGGAGCCCGACTCAGCTCAGCAATGGTGCCGATCACAGCTGTTCAGAGAATCGTTCAGGTACTTGCTCCAGTACCCGCCACAACAGCTTGCTCGCGGGATGGAGTGGTATCTTGGACCAGGAGAGAACACTGTCACTTTCAGAGAAGCTGCTCAATGCTTTGGGTAAAATCATGCTGCTCTGCTCCCAATACAGTGTCACCAACAAACCGCCAGTGTCGCTCTAAATCAGGGCTACGAATTCCCTAAGAAAAGATGACCTGGAGTTATTATGGGTAAAAGAGGAGTAAGTAAGAAAAGGAAATAAGATCCTAGGAGATGTCAGTTTTCAATTACCCAGGAATGTTTCAGTGCTCAAGGGGAGGACTATATGGAGGAGACATACATGAGGGGGCACAATGCAGCCGAAATGCCAAGCATATGGGAAGATGCATTCTCCTGGAGCAATTCAATTTTGCCCTTGACTTAGCAGCAGCACATGAAGGCTGCAGAGTGGCTGCATTAACATATGCTTCACGTTAATGAGAGAAGGACAGATGGCGGGCCAACGTTTGGAGGTTTCATCTCAACTGTAGCTGTAAATGGCTCTTGTGACTTTGCAGAAAAGTGGAAAGACCGAAAAGAATTTGATCGATGCAGCCGAAGTATTGCTACACCACAGTTGTCTTCGCGTCTTGTTCACCCACAATAATTCTGTAAAGCTGTTCAACAAAATCCAGCAAAATCATGTGATCTTTTAAAGCTAGAGGTTTAAACTACCTGTGTTTAAGTTGAAAATCAGTTGCTGGATCCTGTATAAATCACTTAACTTTAGAATTATATTTTACTGCAGCAGGATCTGCCCCGTTCTGTTCTGGTTCTGGTTCTCCCGTGCCTCCCTTCTACCAAGCTGGCCCAGCAATTGGGCCTGGGTCTCCAGCAGCGTGGTGTCGGTGTTTGCTGCCAGCAAGAAATAAATGGTTTAGGTCGGTCTTACTCTGATCCTTAGTATGACAAAAATAGCCTTGGAATTTTAACAATCATCTATTTAGACCTGTCAACAGCCCGACCACAAGCAAGAAAAACATTTCACTATCTTAAAGAATCTTGCACTGAACTCCAGAAGGAGCCAGTGAGATCCAGTCAAGGGGCCGAGATATAGTCTCTCTGTTTAATGTTTGTCATGAGTAGGTAAAAATGATTTGCAATAATCAATTGCCTGTTTATTTCATTGATACTGGATAATATTATTATATTTATTATTATAAATAATATTTTTCCAGGAGAATGTCACGTTTGTCTGAGGTGATGTTTTTTCAACATTGACATTTGTGAGGCCCCACGATTCTTGTAAAGCAAAAAAAGCCTTGCTTGATGTGATTTAAAGCTTTGCCTAGAGAAATAAAATAAGAAATACATACATATATATATATATGTATGTTTTTCTATAATGATACTTTTTCATAACTACTGATGGAATTCAGACAATAACAGACCATCTTGATGCTGCATTCATGTCCTAGGCAAATCTTAAGCTAACATTCAGATGAACCTGTGCTCGTTTTGACAAAGCAATCAGGTCCAGTTTAGCTCACAGCTAAATTTTAAACTACTGCATATTCCAGTTAAGCTGGACCTGTTTTAAACTGCAGCTAGTTTTCAACTTTTCTGGTTGATTATACCTCTGCTCAGGTTGAATACTCATGGTACTCCCTGAACCAGTATGTTTAAAGTGTCATTAGCACCGTTAATGCCATATCAAACAGTCCTAGTATCTACCTTGCTTTGCATTTTTAGGAAGGACGGTCATGAAAACTGCTTTCAGCTCAATGAGTTATCAAATAATTTAACTTGAAAGCAATGGAGAGGTCTTTATCCACATGTCATGTGCATCCTGCTACAAAAGCCAAAGCTCTCCTCCTCTTATTTAAATGCAAACTAAATCCAGAGCTCTCAGCATGTATAGGAGTGCCAACTCATATTACAAATGGACCCTCAAAGTGCCCTTTTCAGGACAACTCTATATTGGTCTTTAGATCGGAGTGGTTGCTTATATGAATCACAGTGGCAAGGCATCACCTGAAGGTCAGCCGTACAGAGGCTGGATCAAGAAGGGGGGTCCGCACGACACGGAGCCTTATCATTATTCACTGCCGAGCCACCGTGAGAGCAGCGATGCTTAAACCCCAACATTTATTATGGCTGCCCTTGACGATCCGCATGGCCTCGATAAAGTCATTCAGTGTAATAAAAATGACACCCGAGGAAAAACACACATCTGCGGCTCTATGTGTTCGATGTGTGCGTAGCAAAGGAGCACTTTAAGAATTTCCCTTCAAGGACAAGCAAGCAGCCAAAAGAGTCGAACCTTCAACCCTCCACTTAGGGGGCAATCTGCCTGACAGATGGGCCACCAGGATACTGCACTGGTCTGCTCATATCGACAAATGGGCGCAAAACACACAAGAACACACACTCACACATTCTGCAAATTGCCTCCCCCCCCAATGTTCCATCCATTCCCTTACAGTAACACTTTCTGTAATGAGCAGCGAGCCCAATCACTCTGGTTAAAAAAAATTGTGTTGAAGAAAGATTAAGAAGAAAATCCATTGAGCAGCTGTAATCAAAGCCTCGGCTAAGAGCTCAGATTTGTTTTACTGAGGCAGAACTACACCAGCAGTGTTTTCTCTTTCAACAAAGAAAATATTGATGAGATTCATCTCTTGAGTGGTGGGCTACAGTCATCAGGATATGATGCTCTCAGCAGTGGCATTTAATATTCCTCACAGCAGTGTCTGCCACTCTGCTTTTTATAGATTCTTTACAAACTGGAGGAAGGCTGGACGGGGCAATCGCATCTCAGTCCCAAATCCTGGAATACAGATGCTTGGTCAGTGTCCCTCTGCATCTAAGGCCAATCAACTGAGGCACCCTTGACTATCTGTATGAGACACAACGGGCTGTCAACTAACTGAAATCTAAACCCATCGACATCATTATCAGATGGTCAAAGCAGGTCACGTAGTTTAAAGATGGTTGGTTTGGTCTTATAAAAACATGGAGATGCATCAAGACAGTAGTGTCACTTTTCTGATCACAAGTGCTGGCTGCTGGCCAAACAGCTGACTACCAAGGGTGTAGAGCTATTTGTTAAAAACATGTTAGTGCACATATGACATACACAGTTAAGTGGTAGCTCGTTTGGAAGGTTATGTAACTATTTTTCTGTAGTCAAGTTTACACACATTAGTCAATTTTGATCGACCACACAATCAAATGATAGATAATCTTTATAGTGAACTGATATGTTGAAAAATCTGCAGCCTCCAAATTACATGAGAATTTATGTTAAAATAGTTTTGGTTTGAGTCGTCGGATCAAGTCAATAAAAGTCCAGGACAGAGGTGTAGGGTTTGAGAGGCATGGATGTTAGTCAAAGCAGGGAGGGTGTAAAAAAAGACGAAGCTCTGGATTTGAATTATGGTGAGTGTTGGCGAATTTGGAGGCCACAGTCAGGACTGAAAGTCAGGAAATCCTAGCCTGTCCTGCATCGATTTTGACCATTCTGGGTAAGGTTAAAGTGAAATTATATCCAGGCTGCTCCTACATTTAAAGCCACTCACAGCCCCAGACGGCGTCTAAATATCATCAAACCCATCCTCATGAAACTAGGACACATATTAAAAACAGTTACAAGGACATCTATACACATTGGAAGGTATGTGTGATTCCTGAGAGCTCCATAAAGTTGAAAACAGCGAGAGAAAGCGGGGGCATTCTTCTCTCCCAGCGATTTCACTGGCTGCACCCACAGGAAAACATGCACAATAATCAAGGGTAGCAAACAAGGCAAAAAATAACACTTCCACATCACACAAGGAAATCCCAAGCAGCGGCTCACACTGAATACATTTCATTTCGGTGGCTGGGAAAATAAGCTTCAGTAATCCGCATTCTCCTCCGCCACATTGTGACAAAGCGTTCTCCATGTCTCGCTGTGATATTGCAGATGCTCTTGTAATGATACGGAGCAGAAAAAGGAGACCCCAAGGTGAGCACGGGAAAGCCCATGTATCACAGCTCAGCCGTTATCTTCACACCCATTCACGAGCCATCAGGCCCCGCTATAACTAAATCATTCACAGTTCAGTGGAGGGAAACGGGCCTTTTGTGTGAAGCAAATATTCAGCTGGTGACCCAAAATAGTACTGCCGCTTACACTGGAAGGCAAGCCCACACATGCACGCATGGACATATGCACGTATAATACCGTACACACACACAGCTGCCTTTCCATATGTTTTAACACTCAGAAAGGGCGTGTCACGCCAACACGTTCTCCTGACTTGTCAAATATAGCAGCTTGGTCAGTGGCCCCACGTGATCTACGTAGGTCTATTGATTTGAGGGTATGAACGGGTTGGTCATTCACCACTTGATACATTTTACCGTGCAACTTGCAAAATGCTGGCAGGTAGTCAATCTGCCTTGAAGGTTTTCCAGTCAGCTATAGACATCCCTCTTTCTAAAGAGTAGAAATCGGCAAACTTGAGGCTTCATGACGGCAGTGGTTGACGTCACGATGACTTTGTTCACTTCTTATATACAATCTATGGTATGATTGCAACCAGGTGACTTCCAGTGCAACAACAGTCTTCAAGCTCAACTAGAGCACTTGGGGCACTGTAAAGCTGACACAGCTGGAGCCGTGAGCCACTCTCACTTTACAAGCAGAACGGTGGGACCCTGTCACTGCAAACCACAGCAGAGGAAAGACACCTGAAGAGTACCAGCCAGTACACTCACTGAGAAAGGTAAAAATATTTTCGCTTCATTATGAAATTGTGAGGGGACGAAATAGACTTTGGCGTGCCGCAACATTCTGGGTTAGTATTGGGAAAGATTAATGATGGCTGTCGTTTGAGTGAGAACGTCTTCTCTTGACCTGGTGAAAAGAAGTCTCCTTATACCTAACCTGTATTTAATCAGGTGGTATCATCGTGTGTGTTCCCGTCCACCTATTTTTATGTGCATAAAGGAGACTAAAAACGGTGGGACCTCAAATGAAGTAATGGTTGCTAGGGACAGCCAGCTTGCTGTGTAATGCAGTGCAATGGTGTGAAGTGTGAAGCCTGTTGCTCATTGTCTACGGAGATTCTTCTATGATAGAAGATCACTATGAAGAGACACGCCTAGTGAGTGCCCACTGATGCCCAACTATGACCGTATATATGTTATATTAAGGACATGTATGGAAAACAATAAAGGCATTAATTACACTACGTAGCAAGTTTGAACTGCGATTTGCATCATTTTATACATATTTAGGAACCTGTCGAGTTTTTATTTTGTTAACAAGTTTCAGTGTTAAACACCGAAACAGATTGGGATCACTCGCAAAAACATGCTCTGTAGCGCCACTGGTATGGAAGCAAAGTATTAGTATTCAAACAGCCAATTGGATACTTAATATTTAATCGAAGGCTTGCATCGGGCTAAGAAATGCCCCTTAGCTGTAATATATTCACAACATATCAGTTAAACGGTCATCAAGTTATAGACACATTCCAATGTTAATAGTTTTTTATTAATAAATAATAAAGTTTACAATATAATGAGCCCTCCTGTGCTGGCTGGCTGCACAAAGTTGCTATTGTGCTGTGGTTGCTATGGAATGTAGCCTACACTAGCAGCTGTCATATTTATTTTTCCATCATAGGTTAGAGTTACAATGATTTAATTATTTGTTTCTGTATTTATATTACTTTTATGTTGCTATTTATATTTCAACCTCTGAGATACTGTCCAGCGTCAGTGCGATGACATTAGGTGGCTGGTAACTTCCTGGTACTGGTAACTTCCTGGTTACGAGCGCTGCATGAATTTTAGCAAGTGGATTTCTTTATGGAGATGGGCATTGCTTAATCCACTCCTTCATAGAAGTTAACCTTAATGTGTCCATTTTCGAGCTGGTATTAGCAGGTACCTTTGCTACTTGGTATCTGAACCTGTAGTTAGGGATCCCCTGGTGACATTGTCGCAACCATGACGACACATTAGTCTAACTTTTTTGTGCAAAGGAATTGGACGACTCTCTGCATTTGTAATTTATATGTAATTGAGATCCAAAAATTCAAGTGGAAAAAAGTATATAAAATTTGTTTTAATTCTGATTATTTTGGATCTTAATATAAAAATATATTCAAATTCAGTATTTCAAATTGCAAATCAAGACATTTCATATTTTAATCTCAAAGAGTTGAATGCAGAAAAATATACATTGAGGTATATAGTTTCTAAATATTTCAATGCAATTAATTCAGTGGTGTTTAAATTTCCAATATTAAGAATCTGTGTAAAAAATTGTAATCAGTAAAATAGTAATCAGTAAAATGTAGATACATATGACTCTTTTTTGCCTATACTAGAGGTCAGTTATTCCATAGGGGATGTTTGAATATATTCTTTTGTCCAAAAGTGAACAGAATTGCATCATACTAGTGTACGTTCTTTAAAAATATATATTTTTAAACTCTTTAATACCTTTCTGTGAAATGTTTTCATTTAATTCCTCAAAAAATATGAATTAACAACAGTGATATGCAATATTAATTAGTAATATTTAATTGGTAATCAATAGCTCATTTAGTCACAACACTGGAGAGATTTAAAAATTACATGATCTAAAATCCAAATTTTTTCACAGTGACAAATGTCAATGTATTCGCTCCAGGAGTGAAAATGTCATTTCATCACGGCATTTAATTTTTTTTCTTTTTTATGCACCATGACAAAGCTTTGATCTCTATTATGACATCAAAGAACGTTTCTCAGCAGCCATCAAGTAAAACCAGTGCCAGAATGACGTGGAGGGTAATAAATCCTCCCATTCATAGGTCGGCGGGAGTCCTGGATCCAGTTATTTTTCCCATTCTCTCTGCGGGTTCCTCTGCGCGACAGCTTAATGCCTAGCCTTTTGTTGGACCATTACCCAAATCCATCTCCTCAGTGTGGCATGTCAGGCCTCACAGACGGCGGTGCTTGCGTCTGAAAGCAGCATGTTTTTAAAGCCTTCGCCACAGGGCAAAAGATGCTTCTGTGCATTGGCGGAGACCGGCGGCGAGGTTTACACGGTCGGGAGGGGAGATAATTGGGACTGCTCTGTCCAGGACAAACACGACCTTCGCTGGTTTCATTTTAAAATGCTTTATCAAATCACCAGAACTGCCTTTTTCCATCTAAAAAACATAACCCGTCTCCATCCATCACTCTCCCTATCTGCTGCTGAAACTCGGATCCATACCTTCATCACCTCCAGAATTGACTACTGCAACAGCATTCTTCATGGCACATCATCCAAAGTCCTAAATAAACTAGAATACATCCAGAACTCTGCTGCTCGTCTGCTCACCCACTCCCGCTCCCGTGATCACATCACCCCTGTTTTCCAGAATCTCCACTGGCTTCCAATCCCACAACGGATCCAATACAAAGTCCTGCTCCTCACTCACAAAGCCCTCCACAATCAGGCCCCCTCCTACCTCACCGACCTGCTCCATCACTCCTTTCCCGTCGGCTCCACTCCTCTGATGCCAACCTCCTGTCCCTGCCAAGCACCAGACCTGGGGCGACAGAGCCTCCTCCATAGCTGCCCCCTCCCTCTGGAACTCTCTCCCCAAACACATCCGAGACTGCAATGATCTTTCAATGTTCAAATCAGAAATCAAATCTCAACTTTTCAGAACTGCTTTTAATGTCTGACGAATGCTGTGTGTTCTACGTTTTTAGTGTGTAGCTTTTAATGATGATTTTAAATGTCTGTAAAGCGTCTTTGAGAACTTTGAAAAGCAATCTATAAATAAAATGTATTATTATTAGTATTATTATTAATACTCATTAAATTTCATAAAGCAGTGGCCTTCTGTGATAAACCCCTCTCTGATTTCCCAGAGAGGAAGGAAATCTTCTTTTAGCTCAAACATCACTGCCTCAAATACTATCAGAGACATCTGCACCTTCACAGTGTCCTCATTGTGGTCTATATTTAGAGAGACCAAAGACACCATGAGTACAAACGGATGCTGTTGAAGTGACAGCGATGTCGGCGCAAGAGAGCGAGCGCCGGTATTTGTTTGCTCCTCGTACAAGCCTTCCTCATTAAGTTGCACGGAGGATAAAGCAAATGGAGGAGTGGGTACGACGGGACGAGAAAAGGGAGGCATGTCAAGACAATCTCATGTAAGCGAGCGGCGACTTAAATTGCCATTTGTTTTCAGGAAAGGCGTAACAACGAGTTGACAGCGCAATCAAAGTGCGGTGCCATCGACGGAGAGCGCGGCGGCCATTACTGTGTGCGCTGAACCGGGCCAAATTGGTTATTTCAATGGCACAATTTCAGAGGCAGGCAAGGGGAAGTGTGATATGGATCTTAACAAATACAAGCCATCAGAATACAAACTCCTGCCAATCTCAAACACAATCCCTTGTGAGCGACGATAAATTAGGTTTTGTTTTTCGTCGAGCTGGAATGTTAAAACATGCTCTTACTTTACGAATTGACATTACAATGGTAAATACCTGGTATGAAACAAAGTATTTATTTGCTCGCACACTTGCACACTGTCTCTTGTACTTAAAGGGATGGTTTGGATATTTTTGAAGTGAGGTCATATGAGGTAATACTCCATAGTTGGTGTATTTCCCACAATAGATGGCTGTTGGCACGCCCCCCAGTTTTGAGAAACAGAATATTGTGACCAATTTTTCCTTTTCCCTCAGACGAGCCCTTTATGACGAGTAATAATAATAATAATAATAATAATAATAATAAAATGAAAAAACAACAACTTTTTTGCTAAATATATTAAGTTTGTGCTTCACAAGATAAAAATGTCTGACAAAGAATGATGAAACAACTTCAGCACATATTGCTAATGGCGTACGGCTAAAAGTCTCTGGGCAGAACTCACCCTTGTGAACTTTGGTTCCACATTACCTACATCAACAAGTACCGTGTATTCTGCAAGCACCAGACTGTGACCCTCGTACCGTGATGGTTGGTCATGAATATATTGAACATAGGTCCCAACAGTAGCTCACCTGAGACAGCGGGGGACCCATTTAGCAAGGCTGAGTCCCAACCAGAGCTTTGCTGCATGTCATCTTTTCACTCTCCCATTTCCTGACTATCACTATCCATTAAAAGGCAAAAAGCCCCAAAAATCTAAATACACAGAAAAATGACACTATGACGCCAACCATTGGTTTGTAGACTGCCATTTTGAAGCCCCCAGTTCGGTATCGTGGCCGTCCCCACGGCTCCTTTTGGTTTCGGCCGGACAACGTGGTAGCAACCTGTCAATCAAAATGCCCTAAAGCATACCCTGCTTTATGGTTCATTTGACATTAAATGGACCATAATTTACTAAATGAACATCATGCTGTATTGAAGAAGACTTAAAACTAGAGATTGAGACCATAAACTAATGTTTACAATGTTTACTGAGGGAATAAATCAAGAGAGATGGGGGTCATTTTCTCATAGACTTCTATACAATCAGACTTATTTTTGCAACCAAAAGGAGTCGCCCCCCAATTGCCATTGACAAAAAATTGCAGATTTAAGGCACTTCCTACGTTATCCTATCTTTTCACACCCAGAGTTTTCCACCTGCGTTCCACAAACAATTTTCAACAGTATGCCTAATGACCACACTTTGGTCAAACCGAAGCTATTTCACCCCAAGCTCGATGTCTAATCAATGCCTAGTGTTTGCTAGGTCACACTGAGGCTGTAAATCCTCTCAAACCTCTGTACATCCTAGGTTATTGTGCACAGTATCTCTACTCAATCACACGTCAAACTCCCTTGCTAGAGTTTAGCTGCCATTGTTTGTATATGTCACTCATCCTACAGGCTCACAGGGGTTAGGATTCTTCCAAGGGAGCAGAGTGACAGTCAATCTAAGTGGGTGATGTAAAGGTTAAGGTATGGACCCATGAAGGAGGCGAAGGAGTGAAGGACACAACTTCAAGCCCGAGGCCTCCTGACACGTTGGCAGGGCTGGTGGATGAATTTGAACTCTCTTGACGAGATGGAGGAGATAACTCACCAGGGGAAAGGATGAGGGGACAGCTGAGGATGAATGGCAAGGCCACGTGAAGGAGAAATGTCATTCATACACCTGCATGGTAATATGGTCCTCCCAACATGAGTCCCCAGCACAGCTGTCCCTCATTACATGCCTATTGATTTAGCCATTTAGAAAGAGCTGGCCCCTTGTCGTTCTCAAGATCCATCCATAACGCGTGAATTAGATGCATTTGTGGGAGACTTTCTGTGGAAGACTGGCTGATACATTTGGGCTTTTTTAAAGTCAGTTCTTTCCATTGCTGTGCCAAGGCCTTTACACACTGGGAGTATGACAAATGAACAACACAAAGATACAAAATACTCCCCTGCAAATATTTCACATCAAAACTATTCATACCAGCAGGGATGCAAATTTGCGACAGTTCCAGTTGCAATAAAAGCTTCCAACAGATTCTGGCAGGTAGCGGACCAACTACCAAGATTATATTGACAAAAAGCAGCATCTGGCAGTCTGTTTGAGCTCAACTGTTGTATAGCCTGAGCTATGAAGCTCTGAGTGAATTGTAGTTCCCTCCCCCTTCCGCTGGGTACAGGACTTTGGCTTTTATTGTGAAAGGTAAGAACAGAAAATTGGATTTGGTTTGCGATGCTTTTGTCAACGCTGAAAGGACTAATACAATTTGCCGTCTTGGTTTGGACTGCAGATCCTCCGTGTTGCTGTACACTGGCAAATATTCTAGTTTTTACTCATTAAGTTACAAGATACTTTTCAGATTTCAACTTTCCATACCCTTCCTCTCCAGTTAAACTGTGCATTTTTTAATTTGTTGATTATGAAGGTTTGCGTTACATAAGGATGAAGTGTTCCTTCATGTGTTGAGAAAATTACTTACTTTTTAAACTAAATAAACTATTTAAAAAGCTTCTTGGAAAAAGCATCATCACAAAGCTCAAAATGGCTGTTTTTCTGAGCTCATGAAAGGTTGATTTCTTATAGAGACACGTGGTTCTCACAGGACAGTGACTCTACCAGACAGTGGCACTACAAATGTGAGGATCTAATAGAAGTTGCTTTACAATTAATTTAACCATTAAAAAGAAAGGTAGCTGAGGTCACAACAAACCCGGGTGTCACATATTGCACTGGATGGAAAAACCTCCCATGTTACTTTTATCTGGGGATTTAGGTGTGTTGGCACATTAGAAACAACACCCTGGTGTATTTGCTAGAAGCAGTAATTGGATGGAAATGTTGAGAGGGAAGATATTGTTGATAATGTCACGTTTATACTTGCAAGATTAAAAAGGAGTGAAACAGTGAATATAAGTTTCTTTTCATATGACAGGACACATAGCTTGTTAGCATGTATGTCACAGATGTGAACTAGCAAATATACATAAGTACATTAAGAACTTGGTGGCATGAAACCAGATCCCTTTCCTTTCTCTTTGACACTTTCTCACTCTCTCTTTCATGATCACACCTTCTCTCAGTGAAGCAATTATCAGCTAGCACCCTGGCTAACGATGTTAATGCTGATATGAGCTTTATCTGAGATGCTGTTTCAGTGCAAATTATGGGAGTGCTGGGGCTGCATTATTAAAATGTGATAGATGTTGTAATTCAGGTCCACACACACACGGATTGGTAATGTCATCAAAAATGACAGAAAATCTTGTCAATCAAGACTTTTTAGCAATCTAAGCCAAACTATGATTGGTGAGAAATGTGGCTTTATTGTGGAGATATTGTCATGTTAAGCAGTTTTATAGAAGTTAGCATGTGTTTGCTTGGACTGATGGGGAGGGGGGGAATGAATGTCTCGGGTTGTTAGTTACTTCACTTCACTTCATTCCACTAAGCTGATGAGCTGTTGTTTGCGATATACAAAGTGCATGGCTGAATTACCAACAGGTCAAAGTTTTCTGTCCCCAGACTTTTAAGGGCCCTGTTAGCTCCAGGAAATTTAATTTAATTGCAACTATGCACTACTAAATTGCAATATAAACTAAAACTAAAAAAGTTCTGCATAATTTCCACATTTCTAAGTGTTTTCAAGGGGTCAAGTTTCAGAACCCTACTTTTAACCCTCTAAAGCATACAATGACGAAGAAAAACCTGAACATGGTTTCTTCCTTTGCCAATTCAGAGCTTATTCTTTCAGTCAGTATGAAATGTTATACATCATTAGTATTAAGGGAAACTTCTAACTTCTTAGTGGTGCAGTATTAAGTCACCATCATGCATTACCTTTGAGTGAGCATACTTTAATTGCCATAAAAAGACAAAAAGAAAACGACGAGTGAAAATTGAATAACCCCATAGTCAAACAGGGATTTTTGGTTTTTTCCATGTTAAAAGTTGCAATCAGGCATTTTGGAGGTCGATGTGAAATTTAGTGCAAATACTTATTTTCCTGAGTGATGCTGGGTTCACACATCAAGCAACACAGCAACACTCTACAATTCATTTTCAATGGAAGCTACAAACTGACGGCTTGACATTGGTCATCGGGTGATGGGTGTGAAGCGCTATCAATCAAAGTTGAGCTAATCTCTACTATTGTTTTGTGCTCTATTTAAATCAAACACATGGTGCTGACAGACCATTTCTTTAAATCATGAGAAAAGAGGAACAGCATTCATTGAAAATGCAGAAACAGGGGTTTTCTGGTGACTTTGGGAGTTTTGTGTTGCTGTCCATGTTATCACAAAGTCACCGGTTTGAATCCGACCAGTGACCTTTGTTGCATGTAATCCCTATATACTGTCATTTGTCTTCTGTCACTCAGGCACCAACTTCTGGGTTTTAAAAGTGAAGCCAATGCAGAAGTTTCTCAAACCTGCATTCTCTCTAATGGCCATCAGGGGGCGACTCTTCTGGTTGTAAAAAGAAGAATGATTGTAACGAAAGTCTATTAGAAAATTGCCCTACTTCTGATTTGATTTATTACCTCAATAAACACTGTAAAGATGAGTTTATGGTCTCAATTGCTAGTTTTAAGTCTTCTTCAATACAGCATGATGTTCATTTTGTAAATTATGGTCAAATAGCCCATAAAGCAGGGCTTGCTTTAGGGCGGCTCTACCTTGTGAATGACTTGCTACCTCAGCGTTGTCTGTTCTGGTAGTATTATGGTAGTATAAATGTTGGACTTGATATAAGTATTTAAACTAAGTAAAAAGTAAAAAAACGTAACAATAGTATGGAAAACATGTCACAAACACCACTTACACAACTTCACTTCAATAACACATTTGGCACAAGAACATTGGTCTATAGCACTCCTGGTTGAATGTCCTGTATTTTTTGAACCATCCAACTTGGCTTCTTTCAGTCTGTACACTACATCATCACACACCCGGAGCATTTTCTCTCAGCGTTGAATAATGAGGCGGATGGGTTTACGTTGTAGTTACTAGACAACCCACTGTGTTTCATAAATATACTGATGAGTGCCCTGTGCATCTGTATTTCATGTGCTGGGAATGAGAATGAGCTGACAGTCCATTCTGTCACTGTGCTATTTTTGGGGTGATTTTTTTATTTTTATTACAAAGAAGAAAAGGCTGACACATCTGAAAATAGACAGCTAAATATATCATAGCATGGCATCAAGAATGATCAAAGAAATTAAAAGCATTCCACTGTAAAGCTTTATAAGTACTCCACCAATTTAGCATTGCATTCCTACAACAGCATTGATTGACAGTTGTAGCGTGTTCCACTTTACTGCATTATCTGCACAGCACCAGTCATAAAAAAGAAAACCTTAACAACTGAACATAAATCAGAAAAAAACATTTCACGTCAGTATCTCCCCTCCCCAAAGCAGATGTTACACTCTCAACACACTCAAAAATAGCTGCAAGGCAAGACACAATACATCTGGGTGATTCATCCGCACTAAAGCAGGTAAGATTCTGAACCTTTATTATTGTGTTGTAAGGCCAGAAATAACACCATTTTCATTGCACCACAAACAAAATGCAGTTCACCTCTATTGTAGTGGGATGGATGCAGAAATATCAGGGATAAAGATTTCAAACTCTGGACGAGTAAGATGAGTTTACCCTTCTCTATCTATTTGAGCCCCTTCCATCTGGATTTTTTTTTTTTTACACAACATTTTAAAAATGTATTGACTTTTGCAGGAATCCATGTTCCTGCCAGACATATGAAATATGGCGTATTCTTCTCAGTTGAACACCACTCTAATTACTTTCATACATTTCATGGTTAGAAAAAAACTAAAACTAAGTTTTCATATAGATGTGCTTATTGGCAGAACATTTCTGATACTGACTTGTCATTTTCTTCACTTTGCTAAAAATTGTTTTTACTGAGTCAGGCCCACAGCAGATGTTGATAATAACAGACTTCCTGCTATCCAACTCAAAGAGGATCTATTTTTATGCTACCACACAATTAACTGAATGAGATGGAAAGCAATCATTTTAAAGTCCCAGGTAATCCTTTAAACTCTAATGACACTACAAGAAATAGTGATTCCTTTAATCCTACTTGTCCTGAAAGTACTCAAATGTAAATTATACATTTTTGATTGAGTTGAAAACTGCCCTGCAACTATTGGAGATGACCTCTGCCCCCAATCATAGCTCCAACCTGGTTGCAATTCATTAAAAACTCTTCATTATGCATATATAACATTTATTTCGTTAAAAGGTAATCCTTGTGAATGTGTTTTAGGCTGTGGGAGTGTAGTAGAGTTGGACACTCGGGTGCTAACAGGATAAAGGGCTAGGGCAGCCGTCCTCCTCCCCCTGCTGCCCCTTCATTCACACTACTGTATCACACACTTGGCATTAAAACGGATCCGAGATGAACTCCCCAACGAAGCCAAGCAACCTTTGTGTCTTCTAGTCCACATAGTAATCCTTTATTTATCTTCTTCTGTTTTAATTGTGTTGGTGCTTAGAGACACGGAGAAAGTAAATCATGTCAGGCCGGATTACCCTGATTCATTTAAAACTTTGATTCAGCTAATTAAATGCTATAGCATCCTTTATTTATCCTAAACTGATTATAGAGAATGGGGTGGCAAGGGACAGCCTCTATCATCAATTCACCTTGGGACCAGTGAAGAAGAGGACCGGGGGGGTAGAGAGCAGGCTGAAGACAGGGTAGAGGACAGAAACAGAAGAAAACCTACTCTGCATAATTTGCTGGGTTAACTCCCCAGCTTTATATCACATACGACACTCTATATGTTTAGTGTTGACAGTGATTAGGGCTACTGATGTGGCTGTAGGATTTGTAGATGACTAACATTTTAAAGATGCTAGATGTTAATGAACCTTTTGGCTAAGGATTGGCACTACACTACACTTCACACCCAAGCTAGCACATTGGATCTAGCGCCGTGGTTGCAGACTGTGTAACTCACTTCTGCACTCTGTATCTCACTTTACAGTATTGATGACCTTCAGGTAACATAAAAAAACTGAAAAAGGACCTCTCTAGAGCCAGTGTTTGGTTGGTCCGTTTTGGGCTACTGTAGAAACATGCTAAGCTAACAAAAACGCAATGAGTCTTAGTTTCAGGTGATTATACACCAAAGAAAATTATAGTTACGAATATGATATTCCCTTTTTGCTTATACATCCCCCTTAATGTTAAACAGTTGACCTTTATATTTGAACATTTGACAATAGACTTGACTTCTTCTACAACCAGACTTTCTCTCTCTACTACATTAGTTAGCTTTGACCATCTCATAGTAACGGGATGTGTTTACATTGGCGTTAGTTGAAAGCCCGGTGCGTAGCTATCAGATGTCGCGGGGCACTGACAAGTTGGGAGTCAGAACTGGTTGGTGAAACCATTGGCAACAATGTGTATATATTTTCTACTCCATCCTGAGCTCACCGCTGTACTGACTATGGTGCACCACATGCCCTCAAATTGAAATATCCCACAAACACAGACCTACCCCTCCAACCCCTACAGTCCACACTAGCTCACCCTTGCGGCCTGGTGGGTCTCCTACTACTCTTGCCCTTGTCTCCACCGTAACCTCTACTCCTGGACCCATGAACATTCCCGTCAGAATCAACAACTCGCGCCCTACTTCTGGTCGGGTCCGCCGTGTTGCGCGAGTGATCCGTCAAATCGCACGGACAACTATAGGTTCCTGTGCTGACGACGAGACAGTGTGTTCCTCCATTAAAATGTCTCTTATAGATGCATGCTCTGTAGCAAACAAGGCACTTATATTAAATGACTGTTCACAAGTCATAATTTGGCTTTCTCATTTCTGACTGAAACCTGGCAACGGAATATGGAATGTATCCATTTAAAAGAACTGTGCCCTATGGATTGTTCTTTTATTGGGACCCCGCGTTTGACAGGCTGCGGTGGAGGGCTTGCCGTGGTCTGGAAAAATCAGTTCCTATGCCAACTCAGGAGCACAGAACCCTTTGCAACCTTTGAACTACAACTGACTAAAGTGGGTCGGCTAAAACCGTTTTACTGCGTTTTAATTTATCGACCACCTGGTCCAGCAGGTCAGTTTTATCTGAGTTCACAGACTTTTTGACTTCCATTATCAAGATGGATAAAGTTTTATTGGTTGGTGATTTTAATCTGCATGTCAATGATACCACAAATTGTGTGGCCACTGAATTTCTCAGTATAACAGAATCGTTTTAATTTCTAGCAACATGTTTCCGGCGCCACTCACAGTGGTGGTCATACCTTGGACCTTGTGTTCTCTCTGGGTCTTGATATTAATCATATCTGTTGTGAGGACCTACTGATTAGCGATCATGAATTTATTTTCTTTGATCTCTCTGTAAATGCGGAGCTGTTGTGTCTTAAACGAACATTGCGTTCTCGCTGTATTACTCAGAAAACAACGGAGCAGTTTTCAGTGCACTTTGGCTTTGATATTAACAGGAATTTTAATGATGTAGAATTTTTAATGCAGTCTTTTAATGAGCATTGCACCACTTTGCTGGACAAAGTGGTACCTTTTAAGAATAGGACGAGGGCTGTCAACAACACTACTACGTGGATGACAGACGCTGTCTGCACCCTGAGACGGAAGTGTTGTAAGACAGAGCGGTTATGGAAAACAACTGGGCTAGAAGTGCATCGCACATACCTCAAGGATCTCAGAGTTTCTTTTAATATTGCAGTAAAGGAAGCTAGAAAGGCTTACTTCGCTAACTTAATCTTTTCCACTAAGAAAAATCCAAAGGTATTGTTTGACACAACTAATAGAATTGTTTCACCGTCTGTCTCTACAATACCATGCTTTTCTAATGATGACTGTAACAAGTTTCTTACATTTTTTATTGCTTAGGTAATGGCAATTAGGTCCAGTATTCAGCCCGGGACTTGCTCAAGAAACTCTTGCTCCCCTCATTCCCCTACTGTTCTGGAGTCTTTCCAGCCTATCAGCCAACAAGACTTGATGGGCTTAATTAAGAAAACCAAGCAATCATCTTGCCCTCTAGATGTTTTATCATCAACTCTAATAGTTGGCAGAACTATCTAGTTCTGCCAACTATTGGCCCTGCTGTAACAACAATTATTAATTTATCATTGTCTTCAGGAAGCGTCCCCTGCTATTTTAAGCATGCAACTATCCAGCCTATTTTAAAGAAAACAAACCTAGATCCATGTTTGCCCTTGAACTATAGGCCAATATCAAAACTCCCCTTTCTTTCTAAAATCTTAGAAAAGGTCGTGGCAAACCAACTTACTGCTGCACTGGAGAGGCATAACATGCAAGTTCCAGTCAGGGGTTCGGAAACAGCACTCTACTGAAACTGCTCTCCTGAGGGTTTCAAATGACTTGTTGATGTGTTCTGATGCAGGTGATCGTTCTGTCTTAATACTTCTCGACCTCAGCTCTGCATTCGACACTGTAGACCATAACATCCTCATTGAGAGGCTACGTGATTGGTAGGCATATCTGGCATAGCATTGGACTGGTTTTCATCTTACCTCACTGACAGAAGCTTAACCATCTCTGCTGGAGAGTTTGTGTCAGATACCACAAAATTGTCATGTGGTGTACCGCAGGGCTCAGTCCTATTTATAGGGGACCCTCTCATCAAGAACACAGAACCTTTGAAGCTATCCCTAATCCCTTTTTCAGGAAGCCCTTAATATTCACCCCTGTGAGAAATATAAGACTCAGAATTTACACATACATTATCCTATCAACCAAGTTGCTTTGAAAATATCCAAACAACCTCACAGAGAGTAAATCATTAATGCTCAAACAAACACAACCTAATTGGGGACCATGAGCCAGAAGAATATTTCAGAAATAAGTCACCTTAGCTGAGTCACCTTTACCGGCCTATTTTCAAGGCAACACAGGGACATTCAGTTAGTTCAGGAATCACAGCTCCCTGCTGCAGATTCAGAAAGCAGGACAGTGGATATTAATGGGCAACCCAGCTGTCTGGGAACAGAGGAAAAACAACCTAAATCTGTACCAGCAGACATCCGCTGGGGGGGGGTAGTCTAGACACTGCTGCACCGAAGCACATCTCAAGCACTGCCTCTGGTCACCGTCCTTCGGAGGACCTTTCACCTTCAGCTTATACATACGTTTGCGTGATGGGCAGCTGTGGTCGAGTCCCACATGTTCATCGTGGCCTCAAGATAAGCCAGACAAATGTTGAATTGGACACTGATGTGATGCGATGGTTTATTGATACTTCTCTTTTTGTTCCACGACATGTAGAAAGGTCAAAGTGTACGGTAGGAGCTCTCTGTGATGCCTGAGGACAATTCAGTATCACGGCTCCTGCTGAGCAAGGTCCATCACTTCAAGGACAGCTGCTCTGCTGAGCTGCCAATCAGCCACTGGCCAGGTACACACGTGTTGGGCATGGCAATGGAAACTCGCTTGGAGTATTCCAATCCTTGTAATTTGGCGACCCACTCTACCCAGCTGCAGTCGGTTCGATTCCCAGGTTCTCCCATGTCCTTCAGCAAGCTATTGATGTGTGTGAATGGGTGAATGAAATTGTAAAGTGCTTATTTCTAAAAACACGTAAATTTGAGGTAAACTTGCACTGAAGAATATTACATTTAACAGAAAAAAAGCACATTTGTCAATGGGGTCTGCTGGCTGGCTTTGGAAACAAAATGGGAGATGTGCATTGCAATGTTAGCATAATCTTAATTACACAATTTGTAATTAATCAATTAATATGCTACGCTCTGACGTAGCATAAAATGACAGAGACTGCGTATGGTGGATGGTTGGAGAGGTGGATGGGTCAGACAAACACAGGACTTGCATCATGCAAAAAGCCTAAAATGCATAAAAATGACTCACGTAAATGTCCTGCTTTTTCTCACCTGTCCTGCGACATAGGGTTGGTGTAGGATAGTATCAGAATCTTGTGATCCAAACATGAAAATGGATCACTCTTCATAGATTATACAAAAACATTCATGTCAGTGATAGCATTAAGTAATAAAGTGATAAAGTGTTATTTTAGAGATGTCATTATGGACATGCACAACTGATTCTATCATAAGAAGACAGCGCATTTTTAATCAGGTTGAAAGATGATATGGATTGAATACTTACAGGTAAGTTTTTCCAATCAGAAGGAGCTATAAACATAAAGGCCTTCTTTACTTTTGACCTAGAGACTGCAGAAACAGAAAGAAAGAGCTCTACTATATTTGTTCCAATGCTAAAAGTGTGTTATTCAAAGCCAAAATGTCATGGCTTATCTTACATCAAAATGAAAGACTCCCCAGTCAATGTCTTGTTCGTTATTTAATATACATTTACACAATATTTAGTTTGATAATTTATGGGTTGTTTCATAATTTTGAGTTTAAGAATGACTGAAGAAACAGACAGTTGGTTCTGAATGTTCAAACCCCGTTTGAAGACGTATTTCTCCGTACTAGGTTCCTAGCTACCTCTTTGTCGGTGCACACCGCTGATGCCACACACAGCATTTCTCTAAAAGAGCTTCATAAATGCTTATATTATCAACGGGAGTGCCAATCTCTAGATGGGTGTCAACTTGAGGTCACTGCCACTCATTTGACCTTTGAACTCAATTCTGCCCTGTGCTGTTCCCCAGAGAATGGACTGGGCCTGTTGGAACCCTGTGTGTGTTTCTCCAGTCGATGAATTAACAGACAATCTCCCGTTCCTGTATTCACGACTCACTGCACCAGTGGATTTTAACTGAACACTACACCACTCACAGTGTCCAGATCCTCGGAGACCGTCAGCCAAGTCAGGAGAGATGATTTAGAGGGTTTGAAGATTGGACAGCTCACAACATCAATGGTACTCAACACAGCTACGGAGTGCTTTTCAATTTCACATCTGATAAATGTGAATTTAAAAGTGTATCAAAATTGCTTTAAATTAGCATGTTTATTTTTGACTTAGGCTACACTTTAGGAAACATATTCATAATGTCATCTCGTCTGAGTCAGGGTTTTTCTACATACAAAATGTATCATGCATAATATTTTTTAGTTCCTTAAGTTCCATTACATTGTGTTGCACCCACTAATAGATGCAATGAAATGTAAAGTGAAAAATAATGTAAAAGGCGAGATGTTTCAAAATATCCTGGGGCCATTTATTATTTACACCGTGTAATTAGCATATGACCCTCTGGTGTAAAGTTTAGGCGATGATTGTATTTTTCCGAAGTAATGTTGGGACTGGTTGTCACCGTATCAGATTTTTATCAAGGCCCAAATCATTCATTTTAAAGATATTTTGCAAGAGCTACAGAGAATCTTCTTTTAGGCAAATTAATTACAATCAAAATAAAAATTCTATGAGTCTTTAACCATAATAGTATTGTACATTATGCACAACATTCATTTATTTAACCATAATAGTATTATGCACAACATTCATTTATTTAACATTATGCACAACATTCATTTATTTATTTTTACCACAGTTATTGTCAGAACTAGGACATTGGGTAAACCCTTGTATCGAGAAAAAGAGAAAAAGGGGAAATTACATTGTTGGTTTGTAGAGAATAAACTCTTAAAGATTTATACAATTTAGTCAAAAATTGCTTCACAACCAAACTCACTTTAAACATGCATTAACCTTAACAAAAATAGCATTCACTTGAAGTACAGTTGATGAATTTAAGTCCAATAATGACTCTCCTTTTAGCTCTCTTTTGCTCTCTGTGTTTAAGAAACAGTAAAGTTGTGGGCTGTAAAAAAACAAAACCTGTTAAGTTGAGGTGAACTGCAGAGTTTGGTAACAAATGCCTGTGGATACGTCACGGAATTACAGGAAGTCATTTGATCCATTGTTCATATAAAAATATTAATTGGAACAGCTTTAAGGTGTGCCATCATTGATGTCATAAATGTCAAAGGCACTGTTCTTGTTTTTTTTTTACTTTTTAAGATGCATAGCAACTAGCATCCACACATTATAATATAAACATTTTCTTTGCTCAAAAATGTCAAGGAGGGAAAGATTGGAATAGATTTTGTTTTGGACAAAAACGTTTTTGGTGCTGACCCATTGTTTGTTGGCACCCAACTGAATGCAATATTGGCATTATATTTGAATGTCAGCATAGCCAGCCTCTAAGTGACCTCTCACTAAGTCACCCTGTTCACTGGCATGTCATCGACTTTTCCACTGCCCTTGCTCCCCTGTAACCCTTGGATGGTGCTA
Source organism: Anoplopoma fimbria (assembly GCF_027596085.1). Taxonomy (NCBI): domain Eukaryota; kingdom Metazoa; phylum Chordata; class Actinopteri; order Perciformes; family Anoplopomatidae; genus Anoplopoma; species Anoplopoma fimbria. The sequence goes on along the minus strand of NC_072466.1, from coordinate 22,155,960 downwards.
TGCTCCGTTCAACAGTTGACCAAGCATGAAATGATTATTGGGATCCCAAACTGTGAGATCTGGTACTCTGCTGGGCTTCCGTGCTGGCAGGTCAGTTTGGTCACTGGCATAAATCGTGTGAAAGTGGATAGGGGTCTATTATCCAGATGCCATCTATTTTTAGACAGGGAGAAGAAGACAGATGGAGAAGAGATGAGAGAATCAGTCACACAGAAACACAGAGCGATCGGTACGGGGTGGAAGAAAGAATAATTGAGATTAAAAGAAAGAAAGGAAAGAACAAAGTGAATGAGAAAGAGGGGGGAGACATGTAGGGGGTTCAAAGGGTTAATGACCGTTTGCACAGCTCATTGGTCAGGAAGAACAACCTGGGCAACCTTGGCACAGCCCTGGAAAAGCTATCCATATATCTGGTACTTTACAAGCCGCATTAGCGCCCTAATCCCGCTGTATTACCTGCCTGCCGTTGGTCCTGGCCGCCCGCATCATCAGCCCGAGACAGATGCCTTCATCTATACTGCCAGCAGCTGTCAGCAACTAAAATGGCTGCCCTCATTCATGAGCGAGGACAGTCTCATAAAAGAGTCATACCGTACACCTAATCCCTAAAGTAAGAGTCGTATATTTGACAGGATTATTATATATTATGATTTATCTGATATATAACTTTGCACTCGTCACTTTAGAAAATTGGGCAACTCCGGCAAAGAAGCATTTCAGGACAAGCTGCGTGAGCCTCCTGAAGTCTTGCAAAAAATAATACCATTTTGGAAGACTAATGCTACGTTCACACCGAATCCGAACCAAACTTCCCTTAAGGTTAGGCTACACGCAGAGTCAATGCAAAGAGATTAATGGAGGCAAAGTTACCTGCGCCGTTAGCCCATCAGTGTGGAGATTCTCCTGGTGAATCAGAAATGGAGTAAATTACTGTGGGCAACCAGAGCTCTACAATAGTAGCTTTTCCTTTATATTTAAAGGAAAAGCTATTTTTTTTTATGTACAGACACCATGTTAATAAATGTATGTGGATAAAACATAGACTGTCTGTTGTGAAAACAATAACGCCTTTGCCATATCTTTGCCTAGATGATGTCATTTTGAGTGTTGACGGAGCAACTAAAATGTTAGCACAGCCTTGCACCGATGGATCCAAACTCAGAAACAAGCATTTATACGTTTTTTTGCTTGTCATCTTGCAGACATGCAGATAAATCCTGAATTCAGACTTTTTTACAAATACGCATCATTATGTATCTATTTAGGCATCAATTCGATCCGTTTATTGCATCTTATTCACAGCAAAAATCTGTTTATTTTTATGTGTCCTTGGGCAAGACACTTAACCCCAAATTGCTCCCGCACCGGATAATCTCAGCCAATGTGTGACTTGCTATATACTGTGAGTGCAGCTCGTGAAAAGGCCTCCAGATGATCTTATGAACCCAGACACAATATTTGCAAAATGTCACAGTTGTGAAGACTGTTATGTGATTGTGATATATATCCAGAGGATTTTGTGTCTGATGTTGTCCCCCAAAAACTTGGAGGCATACGTGAATAGTTGTTCACACTCTACAACAATATGTTGTGGACACTGATAAGACCCAGGATGAAAAATAAAAGAATGCTCTAAGTAACGTGTTACATAACAAGTTACCAAATTACCAGTTACTAAACACTCCATCTGTTCACTGGTTAAGTTTCCATTACAGTTTTTGCCCACTCCTTAAAAAGTTAAATTACAGTCCACTTCCTCGCATTGAATTTGACCTTCATATAATGAGCTTTCCTCTCATGCAACACAGAGCCACGCCATCAGTCAGCTCTCGCTTAGCCAAGCTGTCTGGCACACCATCAGGTGCTATTGCAGAGCAGGTGCTGCTGTCTCAGAGCTGTGATTGTGTTTTCAACAGGGTATTTCCTCAAGGCTCCCCTCCCTATTTTTTGTCTCTCTCTCTGTCTCTGGATGTCTCATTGCATGCCTGATAAAAACAGAAATGCCGTCCTTTTAATACATTCTACACAGCTTAGAATAGTATTAAGTGATTTACCTCGTAGTTAAATATTGCCATATACATAAGTTAACTTATTTTAAACCACAATCTCTTGTTTCCTAAACCTAACCAAGTAAATCTAAAAACTAAACTTAACCTACGTTGGAAGTTTATTTTAAGTTATGCTAAGAAGGTCCCTACAGCGTCATAGTTTAAAACTTAGGGCCACTAATCAAGCATGGGTAGTTGACAAGTTGTGAAAGAGAATGTGTTGAATAGCATCACTTTCTAACATTTACAGTGACTGATGTAACAATGAAAAAAATAAATCTTCAAAAAGAAGAATTCGGTGGGTGTTTCCAATGTTTTTTTGGCGGCTACTATTCCTTTAAAGTATTCAAATACTTTAAATAGTAGAATAGTTTGGAAAAAAATTCCTATATTGGTCTTTTAGCAGTAAGCTTAGCTTAGCATAAACACAATAAACAAGTGGAAACAACAAGGCTGGCTCTGTCCAAAGTGAAGACTCCAGAAAGCTGAGCTAACCAGCTGCTGGCGATAGCTCCGCGTAAACTGGACATAGAGTATTGATCTTCTCATCTAATTCTCTGCAATAAATGAAATAGGACAATTTCCTTCACTGGCAATCTACTATATACATACATACTACAGTGTTTTTGTAAATGGACTGTGTAAGTATTTGCATGTTTTCCTGGGGGTCACTACCGGCCAAAAGCTTCACTTTCATTTTTATGATGCACTACTACCGCAGTTTTGGCATATAATCATTTCATTGTGCTTTCTTTATTTTCTCCTTGTATCCACATAATTGTCAATACCAATAAGGAATAGCTGTTTTTATATCAATCACAATGGTTCAGCACACCTGCCATATCAAAGCCATTAAGCAGTTGAAGTTAATGTTTGCTAGAGAAATGATTGTTCCTAGTATTTCTCCCTCTGTATCCTTCAAACTGTATTTGTACTCCCAGCCAAGTTGTGTTTAGAGACGTGTTTGGTGATTACAATTGGACTGCAGACGTAATGTAGCATAAAGAGGCTCCTTCCCGCCTCCGTTTTGCCAGGGGCCATTTGTTAGGTTGCCTCACGCACCAACTGTTTCTGGCATTAATAAAACATTCTGCCATGTCAGCCTCTGCTTCTCATGGTTTCTCCTGAAAAAGTCACTGGTACGATAGAGAAAACCGTTTAGGTTTGAAAAATAAACGTAGGTCCAGAAAGTTTTTGTCGTGCTGTTGATTCACAACAAATTTTTAGATTGAAGTTAGCAAATTCAAAGAGTTCCATTGGAAATGTGTAGTTCTTTAAGCCAGGATTGGAAAGACAGAACCAACAGTCCTTTGGTCCAGAGATAAAGCAGAATATTTCATCTTGTGCAGCGTGTAGCCGGAGGAAATGGGTTGCATTATAATGTTCTGAGTCAAGGTACAGAATACTTTATATGGAGCTGCCTTCTCCATTTCTGTGCAGTTTCTTATGTTTTCATTCACTGCCCCCCGCTCAGAGTAGGCTGCTGCAGGGACGATGTTTGGGCCCACATGGCACCGGATGTGTTCAGCTCTGGGAATCCCTTTGTGGCAGGCCTTTCTCATATCGTTGCAATGCCTGATATAATGTGGCTTTAATCCATTATAATTTCAGACACACTCTGAGAGTGTTGAGTTGTGAGTCCTCATTAGCGGTAATAATATCCAGCTGGCCCCTCTCGATGACTACCAATGAGCTGGAGGGCTATTGACGAGGAAGAAAGGTGCTGCTGCTTTTGACTCTGTGCCAGACATCAGAGAGGGGGAAGTATGTTGGATGTGAGAAAAAGAATACAGGCCTGAATGCAGCTGAATTAAAATAAGGGCCAAGTGTGGAATATGTAACTATGAAGAGACAATAGTCAACTTTAAGCGACCTTTTCTAATGTCGGCTAAAAAGAGTTGCAAATTAAGAGCTTTTTCATTCACTGGTTTGGAGAGAATGAAGTTGACAGCATAGTTTGGTCAGAAGTTGACGCTAGAGGCTTGAGGTTTGGGTTAGCGTTCTGGACCAACACAGGTGGAAACAGACTCAGGGGTTTCTCTAATATATTTAATTAAAACAAGTCTAATACAGACAAGCTACAAAGTGGGGAAAAAACAAAAAGCACAGGTGGCGACAGCAGGAAGCAGTCTGGCACGACGGATGAAAGGCGTCTGGAGAGCAGTGGGAAACAAAAACTCAGGTAGGGAACGAGGCACACGCTGGAAAAACAAACGAGAACAAAAAGGTTGGTTACAAAAGTGTAGAGTATTACAAAAAGCCAAGGAACTAGAACAAAAAATACAAGACTTCACGACAGAGCGACATTAACAGAACCACTACTGAACAAGACGAATTATCTGGCACAGGAGTGGAGTCATGACCGAGCTTATATGGAGAAGGTGATTATGGATGACTGACGCCAGGTTTTTTTAATTTTTAATTTTGTCCTTTACATACAGCTTTTCTAATGTGATACTTGAAAAATGTGCATATAATTATGTGAATGTAAACACAGCTATTTATTCCTTCCTAGAATTACTGTCTAGCATTTCGCCTCATAAATGTGGGTGTGGCTTAATCAAAATGTGTTCAAATGTCCAGCAACCTGAGTGATCAGTGCTGTCATCTGAGGCAACAGAACTACTTGTTTGGGTTTCAGAAAAAGATTTTGGTTTTGATATTGGTTGGGGCTAAAATACTTGGAAGTATGGAAGTTACATGACGGAAAGGTCACCATGTGACAAATGTGTAGCAAATGGGACACAAACAGGGGCCTCCCAGACCCCCCCCTCCACCCTGACCTCATCACTACTTTGTCGCTCTTTATACTTCACCGATCGCTGCCATATACTACTCTCTACTATATATGATCTTTATAATTAGACTGACAAAATCTCTGCAACCTTGTCCATCTCTCTTAAATGATGACGTCTGTCAGAGTCGCAGTCAGTGTTGACTCATCCGTAATGAATATTCATGCTTCACAGTTGTCTTTGTTTTTGTGCTGACAAAGGCATTTCCAGTAGGGTCTCTGGCGATGTCAAGGTTGTTGGCATTGTGCTGGCCAGATGTACAGACGCATACACTGAATCTGTTAGTGGTACTCGCTCCTTTGGCACCAGAGCATGAGAGAATGGACAACAAGACATGCATGGGAGCATTCCTGAGCATACTGAAAGAACAGACATGTCACTACTGGATATAATAAAAATAAAAACAATCTTTTTGAGACACAGTATGTGGGTTAGAATTAAAACAATGAATGGATTAATTTATGAACTAGACAACTAACAATATGCTTTATAATAGCAGCAATAATGTCTATTGAACATTATTGCTAAATTATGCCATCTGCTAAATATATTCACAACGCAGTACCTAAACACTCTATATAGATAACATCTAAGCTAAATCAGGCTCATTTTATCACTGAGGATTCCAATTCACGTCTGGGCAACTATCACAGGTATGAACAGGATAACCCTACCAATGTTGTTTCCATTTATCTTGATACATCCATGGTCAGGATCCCTTGGCAACACTTAGGTTGAGTAAACAAAACCTCTCGGTTTAGCAAAAGGTTGTGGTTTGGGGTAGGTTACGTTTATTAGGTTACTTCAGTGTCATAGCCAATGAAAGTTAAGTAATTTACGTAATGTACTTGCATAGCTTAAAATAACTCAAAATGTTGACTTTTGGTTTCACAGAAGACACAAACAGCGGTCTCCTTGGTGAAAGTCCTTTGTTTGCTTGACCCAACCATCCACGCCAACCAAAGTGGACTTTGTAGCTCTTTATACTTTGTCCCTTGCTGTGAGTTGCAAATGTCGCTAATGGGCTCACAGTCTCAAGTAATTTTAATTACAATCTAATGTTTATCAGGACAATATATAAAGTTTTTTTAGTTGCTACGAAGAGTGGAAATACAACTTTTTCAAAACAAAATCAAAACCTTGCAGCAAGTTTGCAACTTGTATTTGAATATTTGAATGAGCATTTTCAAATGTTACCAAAACATTATGCAAATCCTAATTTCTTCAACTGAGACCATTGTCATCATTTTGGACCATGGTCTACTGAATAAACACAATATTTTAACATGCAAAAATGGGTCCCACTCACAAGAAGTGAGAGAGATACATGCGGTGGAAAATACTGTGAGGGAGTTGTGGCTAAGCAAACACATTTTCAAGAGCCAAACCAATTTATTGTAATGGGCATCATAGTTCCTAAAGCAGCTGTTATATAAGGCCAAGTTTGGGGAAAATGTGAATATTGAATCAATGCACCAGACCACCGGAATAATTCATTTTGATGTAACGATGCAATAAAAAACATGTCATATTGGGTTTTAATAATTAAATATGGGAGAAGCATCATAGCACTTGTTATATAAGGGGCAGATAGATAACTATTGCCAAACAGTGTGGAAACATGATTTCCTAATGCCTCATTTAATGGAAAAGCAGGCTTGAAAGGTTAATAAATTGTTGATTAAATCTGATTAGCTCATGTTTCCATTCTAAAGGTTGAATAAATTTAGCACAAGCCTTTGAAACGCTGTCTGACATGGGTGCATTTCAGTGGATCTGTTTCCCGACCGTCGAAACGTCTCACATCTCACATCTATGAAGAAAAAGTGCCTTTCAGGATATGATTTGCGGCTGCCAGGCTGATGTTTTGTAGTTAGCTACAGATGGTAATATTTCATACTTTTATCTAGTCCACTCTGTCAGATCCACTCATGCAGCCTTCCTCATGCAAACAACTTTAATGAAAGAAAAAAGTAAATCTGTGGGAGAGAAAGGTCTCTTCGATTTAAGTTAAATCAAATCGAAGGTTTTACTGAAGAACCAAAGTATGTGTTGATGCCATGATGAATGATGAAAGTTATTCAAATTCGTCTTGATTAAGAAATTCACTTTTACACTGCACCAACTAATGCTTAACATAAAATCAGGTACTACCCTTTATCCTGTACTGTACAAGGACACACCAATGATTATAACAGATTTTCCCAGAAAATGCTCTGCTATTAATTAGAGCTATGTTTCTAGTCCTAACTATTATTTGTATTGTAATGATACAGTTGATTGGAGATATTTAGTCCACTCACGGTTAATGTTGCTTTGTTGTTACTGCTCTAAAATATTCACATGGACATGATGCACATTCATATTAATCTCTGCCACATGATTTCTAGTGAAGATAAACTGAGCCATTCCTCCCATATTTTATTCAACAAATGATCCATAATGTGGCTTTTCAAATTCATTTCATCATCATTAAAAAACACTAATAACACTTCAAGCACTCAAAAATGGTTGTATGCAGATGGGACGTCAGGTGTGTTTTCCAGGACGTTTCGGGAATGCAAATGAAGACAGTGGGACACAATTTCTCATTCAGCCAGACACTAACACACAGCCTCTGAGGAAGGCAGGAAAACTCAGCATCGCATCCGAGTTACAAACCAATCGATCGTCTGTGTCCTCAGCGGTTCCTCCTCTCAGGAGTCAGGGGACAGACATCAGCCGGGGGGGGGGGGGGGACCCTGTAAGTGTCAATAAGCTTGGCTATCTGACACATGATAACAAGAACAAGGGCAGAAAACATGAACGAGTATCTGTGGGCAAGATAGACGGAGAGAAACAGTCAGAGAGGTTTAAACTTTAGCTCAGACCTCCAATGAACTGGGGCCAGACTAACAGACCAACTAACTGTGTGCACAAAATGATCTGAAAATGCAGCCGGACCAATTTTGGTTCAGTCAAATGACTCCGTCTCTATCAACCCTTCCCCCATCACCCCATTTTCTACCATTCACTGTCTTTCCCTCCCATTTACCCTCTAAGAGACTGCACTGCCGCTAAATAAATGCTCCTCTGATGACATAAAAGAGCGGCTTCATCTGCCGGAGTGAAGTGCACATTCTGCACACAAGGCTTAATCGCCGCTCTGGGTAAGACATTCATTATTCATACAGAGGGATTCATGTGAGGACCATGTGACGTAGCAGGACTTTTGCAGCAACCTGGTCGGTGAAAGATTTCACAGATTCGAGGCATGGTTTTGCACTGAATCGGAAAATCCTGTTGTAAACACGATTATACAGCATGCAATTTACTGTTTAATTTAGTCCTAGTAAACACAAACATGGGTATTATTGTAAACATGGCTTTAGTCTTTGCGTTTTAGCCAAACAGTGTTTTAAATCACTGAAAACTGAGCTTTTTAGAACTCTGGCAAAGATTTTCAAAAAGTCATTTTTCAGTGTAGATGGGGAAAAAATAGTTTTGGGCTTATAACTTCTGACTGTACACCAATATCGCCAAGATCTCTTTTAATCTTGAAAGGCCTAAATATTGCATCTTATCTCAAGAAATCTTACTAAGCATATTTTTACTTGTTTATTTGTTTTTTTACATATTTTTGAAGTCGCCTTTTCTTAGTTTTAGTTAAGTCTTAGCTTTTCATTTTTATTTATTTGCCACTTATGTCAATGTATGACTAAGCATGACTATCTGGCTTTTTCCTCTTGAAAAACGACAGGAAGATAAAAAGTTGAAGTATAAGTACGACTAAATGTGAGCTGCAATCGCCAGGAATCACTGAGCAAAAAGCCTCGCCCTGCAGCTCCATGAGTAGGTGATGATGGCTTTTCTATTGCTATTTGATCTACCTGTGATTGAGCGGAGTGCACCATTAAGATTGGGGATTTCGGCTGATTTATTCCCCAATAGCCAGTGTCCTTGAAAACATCTGTCAGCGCTGCCAGGGATGGATCGGCTCCCAGAAAATAAATAAATAAATTACAAAAAACAAGCTGCAGAGTGATGAGGTTCACGTTGATTTCTGGGGGAACTACAGTGGCTGAAAGGTGAAGAGGAGTTGTGACTTGTAGCTGGATGTTTGCCAGTTGAAATCTATGTGTTGAAGAAGTGAATGAAAGCGTCCCTGTCCTGTTGTGTACAATTAAAGGAGCCCTGGAGCACTGCAGTTAAACCCCAAGTGCTCAAATGGACCCACTCAATGGCAAAAAAGAAGCAGATAGTGTCACCTGGACCAAAAGCTCACTGTTACTACTGCTCTGCCGAAGAAAAAAAATGTCAGTTTAAATGTATGCTGATGCAGATAAAGATCGTAGTAAACTGTATCTCATGTCCATTTTATGAATATGAATAAGAATATCCTGAAAAAATATCAATCCAAATCTTACAAAGTCTATTTTTTATGATTTTGAATAAAAATACCTATCTCTAGGAGGAACCAAAATATGGTGTTTTGCATTGAGTGAGAATAAAATGAAAATTTATAGGAACAAGATTTCTTCTTGCAGGATAAGGATTCCTTGTTTGGCTGCCTGGTGATGCTGTTACTGGAGGTGTTACTGGAGGGTTGACTGTCCACCATTTTGCTCAACAGTAAACCTACAGCACCTTCTGATTCATGCCAGAATTCCATCGGATGTGTGTTGGGGCTATCGGCATATATGGGGTCACATTTTAAGTCTGGTTGCATACCCTGCTGAAAAAAATGTGTATGGCTCGCCAGCTGCACAAGAGGTAATCTGAAAGTATGTCTTTTTTTGCACAATGTCCACACACAACGCCCTATAAGAGTTTACATCAACGCTACTGGCACTGATGGCTGCATAGCGTTGCTTTAAACTAAATGCTAAAATCAGCATTCAACTTGACGATTTTAGCCAACATCTCATGGACACTGAACGCAAAGAAATTCATGACATACTAAATTAAATTTGACCTGGACCCAAGTGCAAAGCTCCTGTGATTTCTGTCTTCCCAAATCTCTAAATATTACTCTTTGTTCAATTCACCACCAAACAATAAAATCTTAATGGACAGGCAAACATTAGAGAAATTGGCCACCAACAAAAGGCACTAAACTTTTAATAAATAAGTAAATAAAAATGGCGCCGCGCGAGTGGCTGCCTCTTACAGCAGCTCCTGCTCACCTGTGAGCTTTTTCCTTTAAATTGTGTTTTTTTTGTTACTTCTGTTACTTTTTTTTTTACTTATTTAATTTTGTAAACATTTTGCACTATGGCAGTGAAACTCGTAGACTTTCACGTGGTCTACCTGCAGTTTTTTGCACTTTCCACCTCCGTGCCCGGAGTTTCAGCCCGCAGCCATGGCCCCCTTTGTTTACAGCAGGGGTCAGCTGTTAGCGCTCCGGGACACGGCGCTGCTGCTGCCGGAGGAGAGACCCGAGGTTCCCCGTGAGCTGAGGAGGAGGAGACGGGGATGCCGTGCTGGGGCAGAACGTCGCGCCAGGAGCAGACGTTTCAAACCCGTCCTCCCCTCCATCATCATGGGAAACGTACGGTCTCTCCCCAACAAGATGGACGAGCTATCAGCACTGACTCGCCATCAGAGGGAATACCGGGAGTGTAGCGTCATGGTGTTCACGGAGACATGGCTCACGGAGATGACTCCGGACACCAACGCTGCACTGGACGGGTTCCGCATCATCCGGGCAGACAGGACAGCGGAGAGCGGTAAGAGGAAGGGAGGAGGTCTGGCAGTGTTTGTGAATGATAGATGGTGTAACTCTGGACACATCACTGTTAAGGAGCAGACCTGTACAGAGGACATTGAGCTGTTGGCCGTTAGCATGAGGCCGGTATATTTACCGAGGGAATTCTCGCACGTTATCACAATAGCTGCGTATATTCCCCCCTCTGCTAACGGAGAAGCGGCCTGTGACGTCATACACTCGGCGACAAGCAGGCTGCTGACACAAAGCAGGCTGCTGACACAACATCCCAATGCCCTCCTCCTCCTCTCTGGTGACTTTAACCATGCCCCTCCGTCCTCCACTCTGCCCACCTTCACCCAGTACATCACCTGCCCCACCAGAGACAACAGAACCCTGGACCTACTGTATGCCAACACCAAGGAGGCATACAGCTCATCACCCCTCCCTCCCCTGGGAAGATCTGACCACAACCTGGTGCACCTCCGGCCTGTGTACAAACCTCTTGTGCACAGGCAGCCAGCTGTGACCCGCACAGTCAAAAGATGGTCCGATGAAGCCGAGGAGGCTCTTAAGGACTGTTTGACTCGACTGTGTGGGAAGTGTTCAGTGATGCCCATGGGGAGGACATCGAGGGTCTCACAACACAATAACGGATTACATAAACTTTTGTGTGGAGAACACCGTACCCACCAGGACTGTACGGTGTTTTTCCAACAGCAAACCCTGGATCAATCCTGAGATAAAGACCCTCCTCAAGGAGAAGAAGAGGGTCTTTAGATCAGGAAACAAGGAGGAGCTGAGGACTGTGCAGAGGGAGCTGAGGAGGAAGATAAGGGAGGGGAAGAATATCTACAGGACAAAGATGGAGGACCAGCTGCAGCAGAACAACATCAGCGGAGTCTGGAAGAGCCTCAAGGCCATGTCTGGCCACAAGGGGCCCAACCAACAGCCTGTGGGGGACCAACAGTGGGTGAATGATCTGAACTCATTCTTTAACAGATTTGATCAGCCACCCACCCCTCCCCCCACCCAGACCTCCCTGCCGCTGCAGCCCCCACCGTCTGCACCCCCTGTGGATTACCCCCCTCTTCTTCCTCCTCCTCCACCCCCTTTTCCACAACACTCGGCTCCCCTCCACACTCCTCAAACACTGCACACCTCCAACACCCCACCCCCACCCCCACTCCAACAACCTACAGCACACAGCCCCCTTCCCCCAACTTGTCCCTCTCAATTAATCAGGTGAGAAAAGAACTGAGGAAGATAAAGGTGAGAAAAGCCACGGGTCCGGACGGCATCAGCTCAAGGCTCCTCAGATCCTGCGCAGACCAGCTGTGCAGGATTGTGGAGCACATCTTCAACTTGAGCTTGAAGCTGGGGAGGGTACCACAGCTATGGAAGACGTCCTGCGTGGTACCAGTCCCAAAGACCCCGGGGCCAAGGACTTCAGCAGCTTCAGGCCGGTGGCTCTAACATCCCACCTGATGAAGACCCTGGAGCGGCTGGTCCTTGTGCACCTCCGCCCCCTGGTGATCTCATCTTTGGACCCTCTTCAGTTCGCCTATCAACCTGGCATCGGGGTGGATGACGCTGTCATCTACCTGCTACAAAGATGCCTTTCTCACCTGGAAAAGGCTGGAAGCACTGTGAGAGTCATGTTCTTCGACTTCTCCAGTGCCTTCAACACCATCCAGCCTTTGCTTCTGAGGGACAAGCTGGAGCAGACCGGGGTGGACCACCACCTCACTGCATGGATACTGGACTACCTCACCAACCGTCCACAGTATGTGAGGATAGGGGAGTGTGAGTCAGATCGGGTGTCCTGCAGCACGGGGGCCCCACAAGGAACCGTTCTGGCTCCATTCCTCTTCTCCATCTACACATCAGACTTCAAACATAACTCTGATACCTGCCACCTGCAAAAGTTCTCTGACGACTCTGCAATCGTCGGCCTCATCTCCGCAGGCGATGAGAGGGAATACAGAGAACTGAACCAGGACTTCATAGGATGGTGCCGGCGGAACCGCCTCCAGATCAACTCTGGTAAAACCAAAGAGCTGGTGGTGGACTTCCGCCGGGGAAAACACTGTCCTCCGGAACCAGTGAACATCCAGGGACAGGACATTGAGATTGTGAAATCTTATAAGTACCTGGGTGTTCACTTGAACAATAAACTGGACTGGACTAATCACACTAACGCACTGTATAAAAAGGGTCAGAGCAGACTCTATCTGCTGAGGAGACTGAGGTCTTTTGGAGTGCAGGGAGCACTCCTGAAGACCTTTTTCAACTCCGTGGTGGCATCAGCCATCTTTTATGCAGTGGTCTGCTGGAGCAGCAGCATCTCAGCAGCTGACAAGAAGAGACTGAACAAGCTTGTCAGGAAGGCCAGCAGTGTGCTGGGGTGTCCACTGGATACGGTGGAGGTGGTGGGAGACAGGAGGGTGATGGCCAAGCTATCATCCCTGATGAACAATACCTCCCACCCCATGCAGGACACTCTGGCAGCTCTGTGCAGCTCCTTCAGCCACCGGCTGCTTCACCCCCGGTGTGTGAAGGAGAGGTACCGCAGGTCCTTCCTTCCTGCTGCTGTCAGGCTGCACAACCAGCTCTGCTCCCAGCAGACCACATGACCACATGACAATAATGACAATAATAACCTGTGCAATACACTACACCGTGCAATAATAGTTAAGAAAGTTAAAAATAGTTAAAATAGTTGTTGTTTTTTTTCTCTGTCTGTAAATATAATATTTCAGTTATTGTTGTTTTTTTTTTTTTTCTACTGTTTTTTTATTGCTTATTTATAATACTTGTTTTATTTTATTTTTATTTTTATTTCTTTATTTTTTATTCTTAGCTTGTCTTATGAATATATTTACCATAATCAATTGCAACGCATCCAATTATTGTTGAGATATTTCAATTTGAAGGCCAACCTGCTGGAGGTTCTTTTGTGGATACCCAAAGTCATTAGGAAATATTTTCTGGGAACCAAGAATGTTTTTACTCAATGACCTGCTGTTGGTGCTACTCAGAGGATCACCAAAGTCATTAGTTCATCCTCTGGGGAACATGAACTCTTGCCATGTCATAGCAATCCATCTTATATATATCCATCTTATATCTTATAGGATATTTTCTTTCTTGAACATAGTGGTGAACTGACCGACATTGCATTCCTCTAGGTACCATGGCTTAAAATATCCTCTTTGTGATAACAATTCATTTTAGAAGACTTGATTCAGTCATTCATTTATTCCAATTCAGGCAGAATGTCTTGGCGAGAATTAGAGAAATTTGGTGACCTTCAAGATAGTAAGCTTTTCTTGCCACCTCTGTCTGAATTAGCTACTATGTCGGCATCACATGTTGTCGACTGTGCAGCTTTTTGAAAATAGCTGAACAGCCACCCGCCACGAAAGCAGCAATTTTGGGATATTTTCCCAGCTTCTGTGTCATAATCAATTACCAGGGATGTGAATGCTTGTCACGCACAGTCAGATTGCTGCTGACACATTGAAAGCTTATCTATCAGCCCCAACGACAATTTTATCACATCTTTGCACCTTCCCAATTACTCCTTTCAGGAACGGCTCCCTCTCTGTGATCACAAGGTGATCAGAAAACACACGTCATTTAAACTCAATGTTTTCACACTGGCCACTTTTCACTCCATTTTCCCAAATTCAGCAGAAGCTAACTTATATTCAATCAATGTTGTTCATTTCATGCCTCAGCATTTCTACAATAGACTGTGTATGTAGTTGTCATGACGTCACCCATTAGTTTGTGAACTGCTGATTTGAAGCCTCATGTTTGGATATTGGCCATTGCCATCTTGGATTTTTGCAACCAGTGAACAGAAGTGACCATATTTGGACGGTGGAGGAGTGACAAAGAGTATACTATATGTTTTATATGTTTCTGGAAGTGTAGCGACCTGTCAATCACAAGGTAGCCACGCCCTGAAGCATACCCTTCTTTATTCTCTTTTACTCTATATGGGACCATAAATGAACATCATGTTGTATTGAAGAAGATTTGAAACAATAAATTCATGTTTACTTCTCTCTTGATTTATTACCTCAGTAAACATTGTAGAGTAATTTTTCATAGACTTCTATACAATCAGACTTATTTTTGCAACCAGAGGAGTTGCCCCCTGATGGCCAGTAGAGAGAATGAAGGTTTAAGGAACCTCAGCACTGGCTTCACTTTTCAGACCCAGAGATTGCCCCTTGGTACCGAGCCCATTAATAAACTATGACCTGGACGCTGGCCCCAACCATCTGGATCCCACTCAGGATGCTGACACTAGCCCTTTACTAACACGTTTGGAGAAATGTTGTGTTTGTGTTAAGGTGTCTACACGTGTATCGTGTCCTGGTGTCCTCTGAAGAAAAAACCCATCTATTTCAGGTTGTGATCAGCTGAGTGCAGCGCTAATAATCCTCCTGGTTATTACTGATCTGTTTGACTCTCTTTTTTTTCTTTCTCCTTTTCTCTTTGCCTTTCTTTTATTTTGTTTCTCTCCCTCTCCACTCTCCCCTTTTTGCCAATTATGAAAATATAAACCAAAAGCTCACTCTGACTCGCCTCCTACTCAATTCTTCCCTCTCCAGGCGGCTGAAAAGCCCATATGCTCAACACGATCTTGTATCCACTTTAGCTTTCCAAGCTGTATGTTCCTACTGAGGGATGGGAAATGGAGGGACACAGATTTCACTTAAGATATTCTGTAAATCTGTTGATTTACATAAACAGGTGTAGATAGAAGGAATTGCCTTTGTCAGCAGCAACATACTTTATTGAATGGAATCCTGTTGAATGCTATTTTACTACACAGCTGAATACAGACAAAGCAAACACACACTGAATATACAGATTTTTTTTGTATATTTTGTTACGTTTAGGCGACAAAACTTGGATAGGTTTAAGTTCAAAATACGTACGTTTGTTGAGTAGTATATGACATATTTATGGAGCCTATTAGCGTGGTTATATTCTAGTTACGTGTAAGAAAACGCATTCATTCACTCACAAACGTAGTTACGTATGTAACTTAATCTAACTAAATATGTTGACCTTTGGTTTCACATGGTACGAGAACAGTGCTCCTTGGTCAAAGTCCTGTGTTTGTTTGACCAATCCATCCACCCCAACTTCCTCCCAATGGGGACTACGTGTCCAGATGCCTTTGCAGGGGTCCAAACAGCTGTTTCTGCGGCCCTCGGAGTCGGCTCACTACCCTCAGAACAGAAGTGGTTCCGTCGGTGAAGCAAAGGAATGCCGGTGCAGGGCTCGCATGACAACTTTGTACATTTCTCATGAAGAGGCAGAGATCATTCAGAAGGCAACATAATTGCTGCAATCTGTGTGTTACAGCACTAATAAGCATACTGAGCAGCACCATCATTGTACCTCATGTTCAGGAAATGGTTGCAGGTTTGTAATGGGAAAGCACACCGTTTCATCATATGAAACAGAAGATTTTAGAGAAATGTGCAAAATTATCTAAGTGCCGCCTTCTTTTAGATCTTAAAAATTGATTAAAAATAGCTGCAAAAAAATGCAAGATTCCGTAGCCCCATTTCTGAATTATTATGAAATGTCATTTGTTCTCAACCTAGTATTTCCACCATTTCTTCCCTTCATTTTCATGCATACCCAGGCGCTATATACTTAACATTGCTGGTGAAGAGCCTCATTTGTGAAATTAGACATGATTGGCTCCCCATCCAGTCTTTTCATCAAAGCAGCCCTCCCTCAAATTGGTCAAATTTCCTCTCCACTCCGCATAAAAAGTTTCTGACATTTTCCACATCTGCGCGCCGTGTGGCTTTGCAATCAAGCCCGCCTCATCTGCACCGGGCAAAACGGGTAACGGGTAAAAACAACAACAACAACAACAACAACAACAACAAACTGAACTGAGAGGGAGCAGACACACGGTGAGGGAGACATCTAGTCTCATACCTAGCATTTGAAAAAGCTCTGGCAAAATTATTGCCGACACTTAAGCAGAGCTCATCTGGGAATGTTATTTGATTTCACAGCTTATGTCAGAATGCAGGGAAATAGAAGAGGCTCTGGAATTCAATGATATTTTGTTTGTATGCCAATTTTCGGAATTGATTTCTGGAAAAGTTATAAATTGTTTAACAAAAAGGCAAAGTAACAAAATAAAATTGGAAATACTGTGTAAAATAAACATTAAGCAAAATAGCGTTTATTTTCTTCTACATCAAACATATCTGCTATCTAAATCACCTGTCTTTTGCTCTGTATCGCCAAACAATTAGAAATGTTACAAGATGGGAATATGGCATTTATGTTTGTTTCATGTATTAAATGTTTAATAACATTTTGTGAGTCTTTTGGGGAATTTCCAGCTTCTCCACTCTATTATTCATATGCTTCTTTTCAATTTATGGATGGAAACTTTTCCAGCTAGACAGCAGCCAGAGACACAGCACAAGAACAACAACCCACATTAGTTCTGTAGCTAGTGTCTGCTTCTTATCTACAAAGATACCGTTAGCACGTTGCAGCTTGTTAAACAAGCTAACAAACAAATAGTTATATATGTAGCTAATTAGCAGCTGTAGCTAAATACCTGACTCCATCTCTAGCTGATATGTGAGGCTGTTCTTTGCCCAGCATTGCTTTAACCCTTGTGCCACACTTGGGATGTTTTGATTCAAATTTGTCAAGCATTTTAGTCAATCCATACTTAATGCATATGGCATAAATTGGAAAGGGTCTGTTTTTTGTTTTTTTCAAATATTGATAGTTCAACCTCAGCTACTATAATATACTATTGGGCGGCTGTGGCACACGAGGTAGAGCGCTTGTCCCGTAACCACACGGTTGGTGGTTCAAACCCCTCTACAGTCAACATGCCGAGGTGTCCTTGAGCAAGACACCTAACCCCAAGTTGCTCCCCGGGCGCTTCTTAGCAGCACTGGTCAAATGCAGAGAATTGTAATTTCCCCATTGTGGGACTAATAAAGGCTTAATTATAATAACTCAATAATACACTGCGTAGCCTAAATACAGCATACACACATTCATTGTATTAATACTTATCTATATACATTTCATAATTATAATTAATATTAATATTATATTAGGCTTTGAGTCCAGAGCCCACGCTTCCTAAATTTAGTTTTTTCCACCAGATTGAGCCATTTTCTCAAGGATGGGTAAAATACACGCAATGTTCCTGGTTGATGCAATGGATTCAAATCCATGTTGTTGCCAATCATTGATATATCCCAGATGTAAAAAAAATAAATCCCACTAGCACTAGTATGTAGAAAATAATTACATGTTTTTTTGTTGCTTTTTTTTTCATTAAAAACAACAGTGGCTTTATGTAAACAAACTTTGATATTTATGTTATGTTGAAAAGATTTAAGTCAGTGAAAAGGGAAAAATTATATTGATATTATAAAATCTTACACACACAAAAAAGAAAATGTATGAAAATCAATGTTCCCAGTTTGTGAAAGAAAAAACCTCTCCACCCTAGTATTTGGTATCCATAAAATAACCATTATTACATGCTGGTGGACATGCATTTTCAACATCTTAGTTTGGGATGTAAGAATGTTCAAATATGCCAAGCATCTCTAAAAACTAAAAGTGCAACTGAGACCAGTGTTTTGCACAAACTGTTTCCCAGTCACACAACACATTGGGTGCAGGACTTCAGACTCAACTGGCCATAAAAACTGCAGTGCCAGCAGAAAGGTTGTATGTGTGCCTCAGGCAGAAATAACTTGGCCGGGCAGTTCATCCTTCACCTGATAGTTAGGACAAAATGTCTGTCCTTCCTCCAAATCTACACCTAGAATGTCCCTCTGTGAAGGTCTGGTGATGGAGACCTCTCAGGTGAGTTGAACTCTGGGTAAAAAGCATTTAACAAATGTTTGCACGACATAAGTCTTTCCACTGTGTATGACTGGGATGTGATATTGCTGCCTTTCTATCTAATCAGCAATAAATGCAATGGTTATGAATGGGGCCCTCTCTCTTAAATGTTTCCCTTACACTGTCAATATCTTAAAGGTAGTCAGTAAACCAATGGGGGATGTCACATTAACTGCGTTTCACTTTTACAGTCTTTGGTTGAGGACACACTGGAGAGCTGGTTCTGATGAAACCGGAGGTGTATCACATCAATCAAGAAACTGAAATGACAGTTGACAACTGCAGACTAACAAACAGATGTTTCAATTTGACAGGGCCAAGACTATTGCCTCATAGATGTCATGGGCAAATTTGTATTGGTTGTTTAGTGAGAAAATGTGAATTTTGTCAGTGTGCTGATTGAATTGGAGGCAGAAAAAAAAGAATATAACAAATGATGAACATTATCTTCCTGATTGAGCTAAACTAAGCATAATTTGATTGACTTAAAGTTTGATTGAGTTTTCTTAAAAGACTTTGCGTGGGTTGAGAGTCCGGTGAAAACCTCTGAACCCGTTAGTTTTAGTTTGACATGTTTTTTGGGAAGGGGTTTGAAATATATACATATTCTAAATGTGGCACCCAATTCAGTTGATTCATATATTTGCATATTTTAAGATGTTTGATGCAGATTTTTTTTCTTTGGTTTCCTTTTTGCTCTTTGTCTTCCCAAAGGAATGATATAAGGGATGAGGGGTGTTTGCACTTTCATTCTATTTTGTGTAATTTAGTTGAGATTAATGTTTACAGGAGATTATGTATGGTTATTGTGAAGGAAAGGCTTCAGTGCAAACTTAATGATGCTTGACAGATTACATTTTTTACTTGATTTCTGACCTCATTGTAAACATTGTGAGCATTACGTTTTGGTTGTATCGCTAGTTCAAGTCTTCTTCAATACAGCATGATGTTCATTTGGTAAATAAGATAATTCTTTATTAGTCTCACAGCGGGGAAATTTGCAGGATTACAGCAGCAGAGGGGATAGTGCAAACAAGAGACATAAGTAAAAACAAGATCAAAACAAGTATAATGTACAAGTAAAAAAAATATTGTTAATATTGCACATATTTATATTGGACAGTGGATATATGTATTTATATTGTCCGTTTGCTTTTTGTTATGTGTGATATACTGGGAGCAGAGTTGGTTGTGCAAATGATGGTCCATTTAGAGTCAAATAGACCACAAAGTGGAGACGTATACGGTGTCTTTACTTCAATCCACCGCTTTCCAAATATGGTAACTTCTGTTCATTGGCTGCAAAAAAAACAAATAAACATGGCGAGGGGCCATAATCCAAGTTGGCAACGGCCGAAATCGACAAACTCAAGGGCTTCAAAACAGCAGTCCACAAACCCATCCGTCACAATGACTGCGTGCACTTCTACAATACAGTCTATGATTTAAACCTGTAACTGCTTGATCAAATCCAGCTTGACAGGGTTTCACATATATACCTAATTCAATTAGCTTATTTAGTTGTGAACATCGTGTTTCAATTATCTGCTGTTGCAATTACCTACAACGCAACAAACAGATTTTCCACAAAATCCGTCATTGAATTATTTTCCTTATAATTATGGCACCCGAGCGTTGGAACCTCATACAGAACTAACAGGAAAAGGTTTGAACCAAGAGAGATGAGTGCCGTAGAGTAGAGAAAATGGAGCATAAGAGGTAAATGGCCACAAACATGTCATAAAGAGTGAAAGAGATGGAGTGGAAAAAAGATGGCAGGAGGGCCACAGATGTGCCACAGAAAGAGGAAAAGTAATTTGCATTCACAGAAAGAAACCTGGAAGAGCGAGAGAGAGAAAGACCATCTCTGATGTATTTTTGCATTCACTATCCGTGAATACTGTGTTCTGTCGGCCGTGACAGATTCAAAAGCTTAATCACAGCTGCAGTAAGTCAGCTAGTAGTTTCTCCCCCATCATCACGGGCTGCCATTCAAATGTACAAAAGAGATTACAGAAAAAGACGGCAGCATGATGCATGATAAAAGAAACTTGGTTGATGTTTGGAAAAAAAGACTTTGCTTTTTCTTTAGTTTTATTTCACAGGTTGGCATCGCTTGTTGCATTACTTGCATAATTTTTTCAAGCATGAAAAGGTGAAATATATCACTGTATACTAACTGAAGATTAGTATTACATTGTATGGTGTTAGTTAGTTATATGTAGTGTATCAGAATCAAGATATGTCTTCTAAACATTGCACATGATTATTTAGGTGCGTCTGTTATGTTTCTTCAAATAATTTCACAGAATTGTGCATGGCCACAAGATAAACTGCTCAATCTGTTTGTAACATAGAAAACACAAATTGACAAAACAAAACCAACACAGACATACACAAAATAAGGGGAATAGATTCAGACAAAAAATGATACATTTGCACTGAGGGTTTTCATGTAGCTTTACTTTCTCCTCTACATAGCCCTCAAAGGGTCACACATTTGCAATTTTGCACAACAGTGTGTGCTTACTTTTTTCTAACCTCCACACAATAAAAAAAGGACCTGAAAGTCCAATGCATTGTAGCAGTTCCAAAATATATGTCGAAATGAAGATAAGGATCAACACTTACTTGCTCAATCTATTGGCGGCTCTCTACTCTTTTGCCCGATGTTCCCCATGTAGTGGTCTACACTGTTGTAGCCTATGTCTTGACCAAACCGAAGAAATGTGCAATCCTTTTAATACAGCATCCAACGTTTTGTCTGTCATGTCCTAACCAAGGTCCTGCTCCCACCTTTGTCTAATGATGGTAAACATTGGTCTATATAGGTTAGATACCAGCCTTTTAAATGATCCAACAGGTACTTATAGCGATTCAATATCCCAATTGTGTGCAGCCCTGGAAAGGGAGGGTACTCTTTACTGTTCTGCAGTGTTTGTTTAGAGACAGATAGATCCAGATAATTAAATCTCTGTACACTTCATTAAACCTATTCATAGACTGTATAAAAAATGGACGTAGTCACCGTGACGTCACCCATTGGATTGTGGATCAGAGATCGTCGCATTCTTGTTTTTTTGGTGGTTGCCAACTTGTTTTATTGCAACCAGAAGTGATTCTATGTAACGGACTGCTGCATTAGACATTTCAAGGCGACCAAAATGTTACAATTAACTTTCATGAGCTGAAAACACATTAAGTAAGGGTTAAAGTTCTAAGACAAAAACATGGCCGCCGTGGTAGAGGGACCTGTCATTCACAACCTAGCCACGGCCGAAAGCGTAACCTTCTTTATGGTCTATTTTATTCTAGAGGAGACCAAATTTTACTAAATGAACATCATGCTGTATTGAAGAATACTTTAAACTGGAGATTGAGACCATAAACTCATGTTTACAATGTTTACTGAGGGAATAAATCAAGAGTCATTTTCTCATAGAACTCAATACAACCAGAGTCGCCCCCTGCTGGCCATTAGCAAGAATGCAGATTTAAGGAACTTAATTGTGTCCTTACCTTTTGAGACCCTGACGTTGCAGCCTGGTCAAATGGACATTTCGAAAGTTAAGTGTAAAACCAGTCAAATGCACACAAGTGAGCGTATGCAAACAAGAACATGCATATGATTGTGATGTTCTTCCTGGTGTCCCTTGAAAGCCTGCACCGGTTTTGGTGTTCATGTTAAAGATTTTTTATTTATTTATTTGTTTTAAAGTTGACTGGTACATAACATATCTTTTTTTTTTAATAACATATCATAACTCTCTATTTGTTTCTGTCCTCTCTTCACATGGAAGAATCCCCCCCCTCAGTCTGGTATAGGAACGAGAGAGAAACGGAGTGAAACGGAGTGTGTGACAAACAATTTCAATTTATAAATGCAAATCACATCCCGACTCCTCTGTCCTCTCTTATCGCTGCATCCCCCCCCCCCTCTGTTGTGTGTATGTGCCACTTTGCAGAGCTGGTGCCTATCTTGCACAATACCACACATTCACAGCTGTGCACCATACAGTGTGTGTGTGTGACCTGTCCGTTGATTAAAGAGGAGATGGGATCTGCACCGTTGATGAGTTGGAATGATTTAATCCAAAGAAGACACCAGCTCAGCTTTTTAGTCCCTACGAACACACGCACACACACACACAGCTGCATTGACACTATGATGAACTGGAGGGAATGTGGCAACACATACGGGCAGATGCATTGTGACATCCTCGCATATTCACCCGTCTCAAACTCATCCGTTTAATCATTCACTACTGTATGCACTAACATATAAATGCAATTCAACAAGCATTCAATTGTGTGTGTACAGGACACACATATACCGATACAATACAAATTTTAAATGGAACTTGTATATGGAGCCCCTAAATTACATTTCCAGGATTAAGAAAAATGAAAATAAATTTCCTTGAGAGTTGTTTAAGACCTCTCAATGCTCCAGCTCGCTTGTGTTGTAGTCGCTAAATATATACTTTCATTTAAATAACACTATTCACAGCAAAACGCAGTAAAACGAACAAAAATAGATTAAAAACAAAATAACTAGTATGACCGTTTATATCGCGAAACAAGCAGTCCAGCCCCTTGAATACAGACTGACCAATCAAAGCACAGCGTCAGCTTAGATGAGACAAGGGTCCGACTACTTACTTGCTGTGCTCCATAAACTCTTATGTAATCGCCTCAGATTTTCATGCAGATTTTTCATTGGATTGTTGTTTCCAGCACGGTTGCAACTGTGCAGAGTCCCACCAGTTGGTCCTTCTCTCGTATCTAGTGAATCATAAAAATCCAACCCGGCTTCAGGCCTGAGAAATGGAGGCATCACAAACCAGTCAGAGTGAATTTGCACGTCAAGGTTTATGGAGATTGAATTTAACGTGAAACAAATTTGCAGAGATTTACTTGCAAGCAACTGCAGAGATTGCAGCAATTGCATCGTAATTAATTTATTTCTCATAAAAGTTTGCTTTTAAAAGCTGGTTTGACCCAGACCCAAAAGTTAATTTGAAGCAATAAATGAATTAAATTAAATTAAATGAACTGGGAGAAGGTTACCGTTTGGGAAAGGGAACAGATTTTTCTCACCTGAGCCTCCATACAGGGGTTGTATCATGTTATGGAGCCTGTGGGAAAATGTCTCTTGGCCTTTCTGGAGTAGCGGTATTCAGGGAGACAAAGGTGAAAGTACCAAGAAATTGTCCTTGTTTAGTTAGGAATGATAATTCTGAAGCTACCATGAATCTTAAAGTAGGAAGTGGACATTACAGCAGGCAAGCCCAGTCTGCAAAATGTATTAGATTTTTGCAAATATGCAAAGCGAGTGAAAACAGAGATCACAGCTGTTTTTGTTAAGCACTGTGCACGCTCATTCTGCATTTTGATGTATTTTCCAGGAAAACCCCTCGAGACAATCTATCCTTTATTAAGTGTCTTCCTCCTGACTAGGCCCCGGATTTATACTGCTGTGAGCCCAGCAAAGGTTATCCACTCTGCGATCGCTCAGTCCTCCATCACTACAGCCCTTTGGTGGACCCTTACATCCCCCCACCAAACCAACCCCATCCAGCTCCCTCTCCAAGACAATCAAATGACCTTCACCCAGACGGATTGTTTCAGCTATATATGATCAACACCGGCCACAATGAGTCACCTCCACCAGAGTGACGAAGGGAGGGACGAGGGGGCGGAGGCTTGTTTTAATGACACTGTGGAAAAAAGGGGGACGGCACAAAAACTGAGGGGAAAGACAAGCGTGAAGGGTTGGGATGATGGGAAGACAGGTATATGGGAAGGATGCTATGCTGCTGCATTATTCATTATCAGAGAGAGGGAGAAAAAAAATCCTCCCCAGGAAAACCCCACGGTCAATTAATTAGACATTCTCTCTGTGTGGAAGATGGAGATGTAAGGGAGGAGGAGTGGAACGCCAGCAGAGGTGTAAGGGGAAGGTGGGTAAGGGAGGATGGAAGGAAACGATTCTAAATTTACAAATAAAAAGAGGTAGTAGAAAAAGTGAGATGGTAGAATAGAAAAAGAAGAGAAGACACATAATATCTCTTGTGGCTAAGAAATGATAATATTTTCCTTAATTTGCACATTTGGCACACTGAGAGAAATTTCCTGCATCAGTATCAAGTGGGTTTCTTCACTGCCCCACCCCTTTAAGGAGAATAGCGGCAGCTAATGAGTCTACTGACTGAAATGGGAGAACACAGATTATGACCGATTATTTCGCCCCCAAGTAAATATTGGACCCATTTTTCACAAGCCATGCATCTCCCGAGCATATTGAGATACAAATGCCATTGTTTCAGACAGAAAAATACAGAGGAATATAACTTTGTAAGACACCTTTCTCTGTCCCAACAGTTAGTACAATAAAAGAAATATAAATACGTTATGCAAATTAAACCAATCAGCTCTCATTCACACGTTCACAACACTTCATTTCTGAGCGTTGATTCTCTGCCTGAACCCGATTGGGCCTGATCCTAACCGGGATGTCATTTATTTTGCAAGTTGTAATCTGGTCAGGATCGTGACAATTTCCAAGGGTTTTATTTGTTTAGAATACAAACCTTTAAATGCCATGAATATTGTATTGACTATTGAGAATTATTTCTATAGAAATGTGTTTTAACTGACAAAACATTATAATCCTGACTCCTGTCTCTCATGAATGATGAGAAATGTCCAAGTAGTCTTATTATTATTCTTGTGTAAAAGTGTTAATAGTTTTGGACAACGATGGAGCTTTATGGCACATAGTAATAGGTATATCAGGCCAATTCATTGTTGGTTTTGGGATTTTGTCATGGGATTGGTTGACAATAGCAAAAATATAAAGTAATACCTCTTTGGTCACAAAGGGAACTTTTTGAAAAAACTTGGATTCCTTTGCAACACTAATACAATGGCAGTGCTTGATGCGAACTGCAGTATTTTGACTTTTTGGGGTAAACAGAAGTTATGTAAAAGAAAAATTTGTTCCATTTTTAGAGAGGGAGACAGTCAGCTGAAGTAGGAACTTAAAGAAAGGTGGGAGAGGATCAGAAGAACTATCACAATTCAGGGGCACAGAAACCCAAGAGCACGACTCAGGATGCAGTTGAAAATTAAAGAGTCTTTACTGAAGGCAAAATACAAGGATTTACAAATCCAGGCAGGCAAACAAAGAACGAAGGGGTCAGGCTGAGGCAGAATCCAAGGTTCAGAGGCAGGGTCAAAAACAAGGTTGATCATGATCAGGAAAACTTACTAATGCTGGAACGCTACGACACATGGCACGCAGGCAATCTGGCAAAGAGCTAGTGGAAGTGGGCTGGTAGATATACTATGGAGCTAATGAGTGAATGGGGAACCGCTGAGTGTGGATAATCTACTAGTGGAGGAGCAGGCAGGGGGGAGTGACCGGGTCTGAAATGAGAGCAGAAGAGAACGTGAACAACATGCATAACCAACAAAACTAAATAAAACACAAAATCATGAACAGGTGGAATAGAGGTTCTAAGAAAAAAAAAAGGTGAAGGGGTGGAGAGACTTTCCAGAAGATTGATGGAGGACACGGATGGAAGATGTAGGAGCGATGGACAGAGAAACCCCCTTTAAGCCTGGAGGGCTATATATTTCTAGAAATGCTATGTCAGCATGCTGGCGTATCGGCTGTGTCAAGTGCCAGTGATTAATGAGTTCAGGAATGACTGCTCCGACGTCATTTAATGAGCGGCTATATTTTTTGTGGAAGGCCACTTTGCGTTGCATTCCAGTGGCACCTTGTACCTCCAACGAACACAATCACCCCTCTACCATCAGGGTTATTTATGCTCTTCAACATGGAGAAATATTTCATGACAATCCGTGTCGTACATCAATCGTCTTGGACACGGGCACACAGCGTCGGGTAGAAGGCTAAGATGCTTCCAGCAGGGTGTTTTAATTATCTGCATATTCAACCCTTTTAAACAAAGTGCATTGGAATGTAGCAATAAAAAAAAAAAGAAAAAGCACAGTTCATTGTTCTCCATTGGCCCTCTGTGTTTGTAAAAGCTTCATATGTGAATCAGGATGTAGTAGTAATACAGGGCTGCCCAAGCCAAATAAGACCTTATTGTGTGTCTGAGAGTCACATGTTGTATGGGGCTCTGAATCTGTTGATTATCACAATGAGCCAGCACTACGACTATATTAAGTGTTTTGAGCACACATATATGAAATCCTCATATTGAGACTAGTGTTGATATAGTGTGATTTAAGTGGTCTAACATATAACCTGTTTTACTCAATGAATGATTCAAGTTTTAAAGAAATACACTTCGGAAACACCCGAAAGTATATCCAGACATGCCTGGACAGGCCTGAGTGGGAACGTTTGGGACTTTCCGAGACACCATTAGAAAGATGCAACCTAGGTGTGACTATAGTAAAAACACAATTGTATCCAAGGAAAAGAGGAAGAGCATAAGCTCTGGGATGAGGAATTATATAAAACAGTTAACAGGGAGGGATTATCAATTGGGTCTCCGGAGCCCACCTCACAAGTTCTTTCTTTGCTTGAAGAATAAACTCTATTGCATCTAACTCTGTCAGTTTTCCAGTGCTTTCTTCAGACATCGCTGGGACACCAATAGTTACTAAGTACAGAATAAACAAAGCGTTGGAGCAGTAGTTTGGAGTTTGCCACTTTGTGCTTTCTCAAACTCAATGTGAAGAATGTAACAGCCCAATTAGGGTGCAACGTTCAGCATATGGATTTAAGTTTGACTGTCAGCCCCTCTTAAGACTACCACCTATTATACTGTATATGCAAGAAAATTATAAATTGTTGGGCATGATCCATACCAGTTGTTAAATTTACAGGGATTCTCAATATCAATCACTTAATCTCACAGCACTGTTTTTTCTCCATATGTCCAATTGTATCTCTCTGTTATAGTGTTTTCTTATTGGCTTCCTTTCTTTTTCTGTAGTAGAAACCTATGGCAGCCCATTGAAACTTTCTGTCTTCAGAGTATTGGCATATTAGACGTTCCTGCACACAGTTTTGTCTCATACAACAAGCACTTTAGAGTAACACGTCTTAACATGTTCATGAAATTAAGCTTTTTATACTCAATGTATTTACATTCGGTGTTTACATATCTGTATAGTAGTTTTCATTGATGGTTGCCGAGTCAGCCTTTACCATGCTGCAATCTAAACCGACTCCTTATGCACAAAGGATTCACAGGAAACAATGCATGTATGTTATCCACAAAGTGTTTACTCAAGAGCAGAAATTGAACTAGAGGGAGCAGTGAGCAGTTAGGAGGGTGCTGATTGAATGATGGATAAAGGATGATTATTGACTGAGGATTCTAAACAGATACACCAGCTGCTCCTCTGTTGTATTTCTGACAAAGGTAGGTGCTCAAGGAACAAATACTAAACTGTGTTTGCTGTCACCCCACTAAGACTGAAAGCAAAACAAATCCACTTTAAAGCCACGATCTCGCAAGGAAAAAAAAGCGTTTTGACCTCTAAGCTGTTTGCCTGTAGAGCAAGGACAGTGATAGTAAACGTTGGCATTGAAAACAAGACCTTAACTGTAAAAAACAAAAATGACATTGAAACACTTTCCCAATTGTATTGGGAAAAAGCTGAATTGGCACTGAAAGAGTTCCACTGTCTTTTCTCACTCTTTTGGCAGGACCAGGGCGAGCCTTATAATAAAAATATGAGCAAGTCTTTAACTGAGCGAGTGAGTGACAAAGTTGCTGACTGATGAAGTTACACCATTGATTGGTCAAGTCGGAGTTTGACCACTGGCCATTGCTCTTTCAAAATGAAAAGGCTCAAATTTAGCACAGCATTTTCATATTATATTTTTGTTGCCAAAATCCCCCAAAACATGACACAGAAGCAATCAGTGAAACATGAAACTTTAGGCTTTACAAGAGTCAGGAGGGAGTGGCAGAATCTGAAACGACATACAAACGGCAAAAAACAGAACAGATAAAGAAATGAAATAAGACTTGGCAAAATTTAAATATTCCCAACAAGTTCAGGAAACCTTTGTTATGGCGTTATAAACATTTTTCAAAGGTGGATTTCTTTTTTTTTCGTCAACTTCTTTCACTTTTGACCTTCTTTTGGATGCTTTTATTATAACTTTCATATGGTCAATTTTTTTGACAACACAAGGCAAAGGGACCATATTCTAAAAAACCACATCACACAACAGCTGGTTTGAAAACAAAGAAAAGGGTGTCACATATGTAAATGAAGTCACTCACATATTTAATCTGAACAAAGAAATGTTGAGGAGACAGACCGAGAATTGGCACTACTGTTACGGTCCTTAAGGCATGTGATAGCAATCAGCCCCATGGAGAGCGACAAGCCTCTACTGATTCAGGCATCAAAGAGAGCAACTCTTTACATATGACTGAAGAGTGGGAATAAAGATGAGAAGTAAAGATCATAAACCAATATAAAACCTGCAACTCTGGCAGCAAAGTGTATGAATGCACCTATACCAATAACATGATATTTCCTTGTTCACATAGTACATTATTCAAAATCTCATAGTGCATGTCAACATCACTAAGGCCCACTGCCTGCAGCTACTTACATAAAATGTACAGTTAACGTAATGCAGGTCGCACGGATCCGGGCTGGCGGGTCAAATCGTGACTAGGCAGTGTCCTGTATAAGTTATTACAGTATAAACATTGCGTACAATAGGCCAATTCCCTTCCCCCACCTTCTCTTCCCCTTTCTCTCAAACATTAAACACAAACACACAACCATGTACTTTGCGAGATACTTTGACATATTCCCTGACCCCTAACCTTAACCTTAACCATCACAACAAAAATGCCTAACCTTTACCTAAATCAAATTCTAACCTGAACTTAAACACCACGTCTGAACCCTCAAACAGGCCTATGAAGAAGTAGAAAAAGCCAAAATGGCCTAATTTTCCCCCAAAAAACCTCAATTAGACCTCTCAAAGATGGATATATAAGTATGACACACACAAACACAGCGAGCGCTGGTGTGTTCAGTCCTGACAATTGTACAACTGTAAAGCAAAGTGTTGGCAGTTTGCAGGTCGGATCTGGGTGATTGATCAAGGTATATTTTTGTAGGCTTGGGCAGTGTAGACTGACTCTGTCATAACTGGTCAGATGTGTGCAGGTATTAAAAAACTCTGACCCGCGCATCACTGACATACTGTTCAAGTTACACCGTGCACATTATGTGGGCTTTTAGCTTAATCACAGTGGCTTTGACTCTATAGGAGCCAGTGCGTAGCTCCAGATACTGAAGCGGATCCATTCTGGCAAGTTCAGTAAAGTCTAGTAAAAAAGAAAAAGTGCAAAGGTGATTGGGACTTTGCCATCCAGGCTCTTAGGTTTTTTTTTAGAGAATGCCTGAGAAGCTTAGTGCAGCAAAACCAGTGTGATCTTTGACATCACTTGCTTTTATATAATTAGTTCAGTAGTATATTGTGTTTGGATTTGCCTGTTCTATATGGTTAATTTATTTGTACTACAGCAGCCTTCAGCAATTAAAATTGGTGTACGAAAACATTCTGTGTGAGTTGTGGAGAAACAAAGTTCTCAGTAGTGTTTCATTGTTGTGTCATTCATACAGCATTAAGGAAGAGTTGGCTGCCATTACTGAATGAAATGGCATGTATTTATTGTAGTATAACGTTTGTATGCAGTCACCTGGATGATTAAGAAATAAATGTATGAATTATAGCTGCACCCTGCACTGATTGACTAACTCACAGTCCCCTGATTGTGGGTTAGTTAGGTATATGAGTATTACTCCCTTTACACCACTCATGAGATTTGTGAAAACCACTGAACCCGTGGAGTCACACAGTAGCTACACAGTATGGCTGTACTGTGTTTCCCAGTATGAATGACTCAGAGGGAATACCAGGAAGCGTATCGCCATGTCTATTGCAGAGTAACACACATAAAGATGAAAAAAATTCTAGCACCCCCTCCCCCCCAACCTGCCACTCCTCTGGATGGAACAGCCATTGAGCAGGCCCACTGCCAATTAAAAAGGATGGGCTGACAGATTGGAGTGTGGCGTAGAATGGGTGGACACGCTGACGGACGCCTGCTCTGGAGGTGATTCATGTGTGTTGGCACAAGTTCATGGAGAGGGGACCGCCTTCCATTGAGGGACCTCCAGTACAACTGCTCGTAGTCTAAAAGGAGACGTACAGGGAGAATCGTTGTCCGAGTATTTAGATCACAGAGGTATGTTTAACGGAGTTTAAAATACGTACTGTATCATCTACCTGCAAGACCCACTCATGAGGGCTTTGCTCAGTGCTTTTGATTCGCCGTGCAGGTAGATGTTATGTTAGCTCAGAGGCCAGAAAGATGCAGAGGGTTTCCTCCATCCCCCTACACAGCAGCGGCCAACTTCAATCATCTACCTCCTACTTTCTTTCTCTTGCTCTGTCTCTGTGGAATAAAAAGCTCTTTTCATGTGGGTAAGTGGTGGAAGAAACCCAGAAGGGTATCTCGAGCTCTCACTCTCTCTCTCTCTCTCCTACATAACTTTAAATCCAGTCCTTCAGGGGGTTGTTATGCACTGAATCTGCAGATTCATAAAACATGCTCTGCATCGTCCTGAGGTGTAAGCACTACTGCATGTCCATATGCTTCCTACATCAATTATTAACGCCAGTGCATTTGTGTTTGTGCAGTTATTTCTAAATCACAACTCAAGGAACAAAGTCAAGCAGGAAAAGGACACATACTGTACATTTTAATAGTCATGTGGTGCACCAAAAAACTATAACAGACCAACACCAAATTCGACCTAAAGGAAATACACTCACTTACTGGACATTTATCTCAAATTGTGTCTGTTCCTTAAAGGCACTCAGTGGAGTTTTTGACCTCTAGTAGCATTATTTAAATGTTTTTATGAGCTGGTCCTAATTTTTTTTGTAATTTGTCAACGTACATCTATGCACATAACTAACCGGCTGAAGTGATACACGTACAAAAAAACTCAGTAATGCTCTAATAAAATGTCGGGAAGAAGAACACTGCTAGCTAGCAAATGTTACTGTACGTAATGAATGTTGCAAAATAAAATAAAAAAATCAGCTGCCATGCAACCCTGCCACGTTAAAACCTGAGGATAGAGGGGAAACTAGAGTGCCACAGTTTGAAGCGTAGGGCCTCTGATCAAGTGGAAGAGTCGGGAGTGAAAATATGCAGTTTTTTCACATGTGAGTATTCGAAAATAAATTTTTCAAGTATGTTTTATCAATTTCCAGCTGAGGATGGATGGATGGATGGATGGATGGATGGATGGATGGATGGATGGACGAATCACAAATCACAAAAAAAATAAAATAATCATCTACTCCAAGCATCTTGTACTGGTTAATTATTTTGAAAATGTAAAGGTGAGTCAAGAATTACCACACTGTCATACGGTTACATCAGAGGTTTAGAACACATGGCACCATCGCTGTGCCTTTAAGACCCTTTGCACTTTTCACTGCAATGGACTGATGCTCACCCAGAAATATGCAGCACCATGATAATGATTGGTGTATTTTTATTGACAGACCCAAGCTAGCTGTCCCCCCTGCCTCCAGTGTTCATGCTAATCTAAGCTTAACATATACACTCTCCAGCTTTGTATGTGGCAAACCGACATGAAATTGACAGGGATTTTCTCATCTCAGTTTTGGAGTGACAGGAAATAATAAAATAAGTCCCAAATAGATCAGAAAGATACCCAAACAGATGCTTGTTGGTCCTCTTTGGCGCTTTTTTTGATTGTAAACGGTAACCTATGATTACTTTTGTCTTGTAGAGCAGGGTGTCTGGGCCAGTTAATGACCCTTATTTGGGATAAGTGGGTTTACTATCAACAGTTGAGGAGTCATTAGGGTCGAGTCTTTGGGGAACAGTGAAGTACAAGCAGAATCAATCAGTGACAGCCACTGCCGAGCCCTCATTAAGCAAACTATGTAGATTTTTTTCAGCAAGTCATATTAATGGACAGATGAGAAAGTTGTGTCTTATTAAGATTTCTGGAGAATGAATGGCCCGAGAGGTTGTTAAATTTGGCTAAAACTGGATGAAGTCCGTCTCTAAAGATTAATGGTCATTAGCGGAGAAGCTGAAGTGAATAAGACTATGAATCAAGTGACAAATGTCTTTGTTTTTCTTGACATAGTTAGATGGAGTCTGTTTCCCCATGCATTTTAATGGGTATTAACTGTGTCAATCAACCACTAAAATGACAACACCTGCTAAGCACATCATGCAGTGCTCTATTGGATGGATTCATCAGGTTTTTATGTGTGCTGTCATGCAGGAAGGAGAGGACATTTGTTTATTGTCACTATTCCCAAAAGATATTGATAGAGCAAAGACAGAAATAACATCATGAAACCTCATTGTGCGCAGGTATTTTTGGGATACCAATGGCATTTCTGCGATGTTCCTCATGCTGACTGAGCTTTTTTCAGGGAGCGAGATGTGTATCCATGTGATCTCAGTATCAGAGACAGATGCTTTTATAAATCAAATGCAATGAATCGGCAAATAGCTGTTAGCTGACATTCTAAGTTCAACAAGAAGAGTCTTTTGACTACAATATTCTGCATTGTAAGAAATCAAATCTTAATCAGAGTCCTGGCACATTAGTTAAGTGTAACTGCAGCCTGCATACAGAAGCACAAAGCAATAATTGGACATTTTGGGACATTTTCTGGCAGAGAGTTATATTAGAAGATCCACACCACTCTCATATTTGTCTGTTGAATATAAAGCTACAGCCAGCTGGTTAAGCTGGATTGTGACATAGCTTTTTGGGTTTACTTATGCAACACAACCACTTGTTTAGGCTTAGGAAAACATTGTGGTTTTGTTTAAAATAAGTCAGTGTGTTACACAAAATAAGTGTGATTGTTACTTAACTGACATTAGTTAAGTATGTAGGGGTAACTTAAAAAAAGTAGGATATAACAAGTCAAAGTTCATTTGGTTTCTCACAGGACTTTCCTGAGTGAAAACCTTTAAAAAATATTATTAAAAGTATTGAGTTGCTCTTTGAAAAAAATCTTAGAAATCAGAGAGATTACGGGTTTGAATTGGCAAAACAAGAATAATTTTACTCACAGAGTTTATTATTAGTTGGTCTACTGACAAAACTAATTTACTTTCAGGACTTCTAAAGGGTGTTATGCTTTACAGTAAAAGTTGATTTTACAATAGTGCAGCCTGAAGCTACTTTCTTTTCTGGCAATACAAATTATGAACTACTCCCTCTTGAACCAATAGAATATTTAATGGACACCAGGAAACATAATCAACTTTCTCCACATAAAGTGGGTACATATAAACATTTACGACCACGTGTTTGAAGAGTATGGTCACAACTGGAAAACTGCCATGGTTTGCTGACCAGTTTGTATGTAAAACCATATTCATAAAGTACAGTATTTTATCAATTACCGAAATGAGGAGGTATTAACGATCTAGCATGGGAATCTACAATATGATGTATTGTACAAGTCAGCAAGAAATCTGTCAGTCCAATCAGTATAATGTCTTTAATTACAATCTCCAAGCCCAATAACATTTTTCAATATGAGATATATTGCTGTAAGAACTACCTTTATTAAAAATTAAGTATAATGTACTTTTTCCACTGAAAATGATTGTATGGAATTTTAATGGTTCATGATCAACTGAAGCTTAAAAGTGAAGAAAGTGATTTACGTTTGTGCTTTTCTAATGCAATTAATGTGCATCTCAATATATGTTTCCAACAAACAGTTTTTGTTGTTTATACTTTCACATGGAATGTATATATTACGTGGCAAAAGGCGATATACTTTTAGGTCTGAATGAAATTTTTCTGAACTTTTACGTTGCAATTAAGGCAACCAATCATGTTGTGCTTTAAAAAATTGTAAAACAACAGCACAGAGGCTTTGGAGTCCGAACTGAGATGGCAAAATGTATTACTACTTTTAACCTATGCAAGGGCAGCAAATACCAGATCCACTCCTGCCTTTCTAACTTTTCGCAATAAATTAAACATGGCCAACAACCTTAAGAACCCTGTGTGTATTCATCCAACATTATGTTAATTTGACCTGACTATCAAGTTTAATGTAGAGATACAGAAGAACTTCTCCCAATGAGCTTTCTGCAAAAGTTCTGGATCCTGTCCAAATTTGTGTCGATTAACCCTGTTACACAGGAGTATCAGTGTCAGACAAAACTACACAAACTCTACTTTTCTAGCCTTGTCCTTGCTCTGCTTCTAACTAGAGTAAGCTTCCAAGACCATGAAACTCTTTATAACCTGCAGTTAGCCACAGTAGATCTGCTTTAGTCAACACTGGACAATGAAAGCTAACGAAGCTGTGTTCCAAAAGGGGAAAATTGAGGTTAAATACGGCAACCAAGATTATTTTAGCCTAAAGAGGACACATGTGGGGTGTGATTTCATCAATTTAGATGTATGCATGTCTTTATTTGTGGTTGCATGTGCATCTGTCTTTGTCTTTCTGTGCAGATCAGTGCACTTTGATCATCCTGGTGTAAGTGCTGTCCTGTGTGCAGTAAATGTGTTGGTGTAAGTCTTTGTGGAGGTGCTGATGAATGGCTTTGATTAGCAGTGACGGTGACACTGGAGCCCTTGGAGCGCCCTGCAGGATTACAGGACATCGCCAGCATTTGGGAAAACAACCACTCGGGCAGAAAATCACTTTCATGAAGTGACACCACACTCACATACACACACACAAGCCAACTGGAAGGCACACAAGCAGCACACGTACAGAAGCTTACCCCACCTTAAATGGCTGAGGCCAACACATAAAACACACATTAATGCAAACACATGTTTAATCTGTAACTGTGTTTCATTGGTTTCTCAAAACATTGCTTTATTTTTACACTTTGGGGCACAATTTGCATTTTTGTGTTGATAAGGTCAGCAAACATTTGCTTAATTCACAGCACCAATAGTTTTTTAGCCATATTATTGTTTACTTGGAGTTGGGTTTTTTTGGTCACCTGATAAAAGGTGACCCTCTTTAGCTCTGCTTATGGTTTCCACCAACTTCTGATGTAAATATCTGCAAAATACTTTACGATTTTCACTAGCTAAATGCTAACTTTTGTCTTTTATTTTAAATGTTATGTCATATGTTGGTGCTGGGCAGGCAGAGCACAGTATGCTATAAT
Organism: Anoplopoma fimbria; assembly: GCF_027596085.1. Classification (NCBI taxonomy): domain Eukaryota; kingdom Metazoa; phylum Chordata; class Actinopteri; order Perciformes; family Anoplopomatidae; genus Anoplopoma; species Anoplopoma fimbria. The sequence goes on along the minus strand of NC_072466.1, from coordinate 22,120,232 downwards.
ATTTTTTTTGTGAAAACAACTGCAAATTCAATGCTTGTATAGAGATATTTGATTCAACATACTGATCCACCTAACCGTTTCAATTATCAATCCTAATTGCTATGAAAGTAAGGATATTAAAATTGGTTTCCCAATCTGACACAAAGAAACATGCATTTTTCTTGAACGCCTATGACTTTTGCCATTTCAGCTAAACTGTATTTAGGTGACCGAATTTTCCTTTGGTTTGGCTTGGAACCAGAGTTGTACAGTGACAACATCCACCATCAATTACAGTAAAAAATGTAAACACTGGAGAATACTGTCATAATACTATCAGGTTACCAGTGGCGACCCTCTCCCCTTTGACCAGAGACTTTGGTTTCTAAAGGAGGCTTTTGGTATCCAATCAGAGGCTAAATAAAATGTGGTCACTGTGCGACCTTTAATGAAGTCCTTTCAGAGGGGAGGATTTACTGTTCGGGAAAGAGAAAAGAATGAGTACATAGTATTTTCTCCCCCATTTAGAGCAGTAATCCATAAAGCATTTGTGTGACTGCAAAGTGTGCATACAGATGTGGTTCTCATGCTTAAGCAATGCATTAGCAGATGCATACTGTATGACAGCTATATCATAACATATTATATTTACAGCATGGAAATGAACTGCTGAACTGGAATAGACCTTCTCTTTGAAGGTAATGCATTAATCTTTGGCATAACACCAGTTTCAGAAGGACTCCCCACGGCACTGCATGGCTGTGCAAACCCTCTTTGATACCAGGCTTTTTGTAAAGGCTACTCCTGCCCAGCTGATAGTGTGCTCCACAATGGAAGGTTGTTTATCTCAAGTACTCAGCAGTGGAGGCATTATGAGGAACGAGTTTTTGGAACACTGAAATTCTAAATAATGATTTATTCATTGAAAGTGCACGACCTAGAATTCGGCAGTGTTCTTGTGCAGGTCTAGTGAGCATGGCCCGGGGTTTGGGGGTGGGGGGGGTGGGGTGGGGTTAATTTAAAATGACAAATGCATCCGAACAGCTCCTGACAATCAAAGAAAACAAATAAGAACAAATGCCGCATCTTTCGCTCGGGAGGCCTGTTTGGCAGAGTGGTGAATGAGGTTTTACTCATGACAAGAAATTATTCAGGAGCAGAGGTAGCGACTGTACTTGCCCTACTTTTTATGCTGCTTCTCTAGTGCTGCTGCTCCAACTTTAAGGAGGTGCTGCTTGGAATAATCCGGCTCTACTAACGCAGAAAAAAGGTCTTGGTCAACAGGTCCGGGTCTGGGGGAGTCTTCAGTGGCTTACTTTGTGTGCAGAATGGGAAGGGGCTTCGGTGATGATTACCACTGTAAACCCAAGGGTATACAGGCGGTATTTACAGTGTAACAAGCATGAGTTAATCCTAATCCTGAGCTGTAATTGATTTTTCAGTGATGAGATGTTCACTCAAAGACGGTAGACTAGGACGAGGTTTAATCCTTGTCTGTGAAACTGGTCAACAAGCAGGGAGCTACATGAGTGGGCCAGATACTGCCGAGTCTGATGTTATCAGGACTAATTATTGCTTTTAAAGAAAGAAAAAGTGTATAAGAAAAATCTCTATTACCCCAGGCTGGATTACCAAGAAAGT